>NC_092720.1:216362146-216389646 GCF_047496885.1 Scyliorhinus torazame | reverse complement strand
GTACACGAGCGCATCCATATTACACATGTCTCATACACAGATACAGCCACACTCACACACAGACACACTCACAAACACACACTCACTCACAAACACACACACCCACGCACACTAACATGAATAGTCCTCAAACACTCCAGCTCTGTAATATATCAGTGGCAGTCACACACATCTGTCACACGGAGAGATGAGCAAAGGTTTGTGCCAATAAGAACAGTTATTAATAATAACAAGGGGATAATCTCTCACCTCGATAATGGTTCAACAAATAAATTAATAAAATAGAACTGTTGGTGGGTCATTTTCCAAATTTCCATTCGTACATTTTAATCATATTACACGCAGATATTTTTTAAGCACCTGGCTTAATATAGCACCTTGAAAATAATAAAATGCCCCGAGGCCCTTTTTGCTAACGTTATGTCAATTACATTGTCCAGATCAGTTAACGTCATGCCAATTGCATTGTGGTTTGTTCCTGTCTTATCAATGAGAATGTCCAGGTTTGTCACGTCAATTATGTCTGTGGGTGCGCCGACCCCACAGGCACGGCAGCGGTTGAAGAAAGCCGCTCACCACCACCTTCTTGAGGGCAATTAGGGATGTTCAGTAACTGCCTCGCCTAACCAGCCAAGCCCACATCCCATTGAATGAATAGAATAATTGCACTGTTAAAGTTTCAAGCGAATCAAGTCTTTGAGCACACCCAAATAGGGGATTGCTGGGACACTAGGTTCAGTTTGAGGAGACTGTGAGGCTGAACGAGCCAATAATTGGCACATTGGCACAGTGTGTTAGCACGGCTCACTCTCAGCGCCAGGGACCCGGTTCGATTCCAACCTTGGGTGGAGTTTGGCACGTTCTCCCCGCGTCGGCGTGGGTTTCCTCCGGGTGCTCCGGTTTCCTCCCACGGCCCAAAGATGTGGAGGTGAGGTGGATTGGCCATGTCCAGCTGCCCCTTAGTGTCCAAAGGTTAGATGGGGGTGACAAGGATATGGTGTGGGAGTGAGCCTAGCACACTCGATGGGCTGATGGCCTCTTTCTGCACTGTGGGGATTCCATGACAAAGAAAAGTCTTGGTTTCGGTTTGGGTCCGATAAGAACATCAGAGGGGTGATTATCAAACAGAATTTGACATCAAGTCACCTCAGGAGATATTAGTGCAGATGAGGTAGGAGTGTCTTCAAGGATAGAAGAGAGGCAGAGTGGCAGAGGGTGGGAATTCGAGATTGGGGCCTACAGGGACAGCCATCCATAATGCGATGACTAAAATCTGGGATCATCGAGAGGCCTGAATCAGAGCGGCACAGACGCCCCGGCGGGCTTCTGGGGCTGGAGGAGATTACGGAAACAAAGAGGGGAGAGGGCACGGAGGGATTTGGGAGAAAAGAGGTTGGGAACTTAAACATCAGGGGGTTGCTTCACCATGAAAGATGGACCAGGAACTATCATCAGGAGCTAACGCAGGCCGGTGACCAGAGGCATGATGGGAGAATGGCAGACCGGGCCTCAGTTTTTTACCCTTCACCCGAAAGACAGCATCTCAGAGAGTACTGCGCTCGCTCAGTGTGGCACTGGGCCCGTCAGCCTAGGCGTGGGACCCGGAATCGACAACCAGAGGGGATGGTGCAGGAAACTCAGCAATGTGATACAAGCCTCTCATTGTACGTCAATGATTCTCCAGATTTAAGAGGGAGATGACAGTATGCGGAAGGTATTCGTGAAACGAATTACTTCCTCTTGTGCGGCTGTTTGTCAAAATAACTGTGAGGAAAGTCCCCCCACCCCGCCCCATCGCCCCGGGGAACCAGCATTTGAGACAGGGTTAGATCTGCTGAGGGAACGTAACGATTGCCAGAAACAGAAGCAGGAATAGGCCATAGAATTCATACAATGCAGAAGGAGGCCATTCGGCCCATCGAGTCTGCACCGACCCACTTAAGCCCTCATTTCCACCCTATCCCTGCAACCCAATAACCCCTCCTAACCTTTTTGGTCACTAAGGGCAACTTTCTCATGGCCAATCCACCTCACCTGCACGTCTTTGGACTGTGGGAGGAAACCGGAGCACCCGGAGGAAACCCACGCAGACACGGGGAGAACGTGCAGACTCCGCACAGACAGTGACCCAGCGGGGAATCGAACCCGGGACCCTGGAGCTGCGAACCACGGTGCCATTCAGTCCTCTCAAGCCTGCTTCACCATTTAATAAGGTCATGGGTGATCTGATAGTGGCCTCAACCCCATTAACCCTTCACTCCCAGATCGACCAACTCAATGAGCCCCCAGCATCCAGTGCCCTCCGAGGAAGAGGATTCCCAAAACTAACGCGAGAAGAAATTCCTCCTCACCTATGGATTAAACGTAAGACCCCTTAATTTGAAAATGTGCCCTCTGGTTCTAGATTCACCCACAAGGGCAAATATCCTCTCAGCATTGACCCAGTCAAGTACTTTCACAACCTTCTATGTTTGGATGAGGTGAGCTCTCCAATGGGTATAGGCCCCATTCTCAACCTTTCCTTGTGAGCTGAGCAGGGAGTCTCTGTTAAGACCGTCCTCCAGGATCAAGGCGGACACTGTTGATCAAGTGGGACCCGGCCTGTATATTGTCAGGGAGGAGTGGGGCGGGAGGAGCGACCCAGAATTCCACCCGTTCCTGAGCTTTGAGTTAAAATCACACTCTCCCGACTTCAGGAATACATCCCGATGACTGGGAACCAATCGGAATTGCAGTTGTGTTGGTGTTGGAGCCTTCCGGTGGGATGTAATTGGATATTGTGAAGGGAGCTGTAGCGAGCGTAATTGTTCTGATTGGCTGATATCGCACACGCCTGACACCTTGGCCCATTAAAGTGGGTGGAATCGAAGCTCGGGAGCGGGTATGGAGCGGGTGAACTGCGTGATGCGGCCTTGCTTTGTGCCCGGAATTACTCCCCTTCTCCAACCCCCTCCTCTCCTCACCCCCTCCTCTCCTCACCCCCTCCTCTCCTCACCCCCTCCTCTCCTCACCCCCTCCTCTCCTCACCCCCTCCTCTCCTCACCCCCTCCGCTCCTCACCCCCTCCTCTCCTCACCCCCTCCTCTCCTCACCCCCTCCTCTCCTCACCCCCTCCTCTCCTCACCCCCTCCTCTCCTCACCCCCTCCTCTCCTCACCCCCTCCGCTCCTCACCCCCTCCTCTCCTCACCCCTCCTCTCCTCACCCCCTCCTCTCCTCACCCCCTCCTCTCCTCACCCCCTCCTCTCCTCACCCCCTCCTCTCCTCACCCCCTCCTCTCCTCACCCCCTCCTCTCCTCACCCCCTCCGCTCCTCACCCCCTCCTCTCCTCACCCCCTCCTCTCCTCACCCCCTCCTCTCCTCACCCCCTCCTCTCCATCCCCACCTGCGCCTGGCGTCAGCAAAACTCCATCCTTGGGCCTGTGCTGACCTTGCGGAAGGGGTTAAAGGTTGCCCAACGCAGCCGCGAGAAACCGGGGGCGGGGGGGGTGGGGGTGGGGGGGGGGGGGGGGGGGGAGGTGGGGGGCGAACCTTTAGCCTGTTTCACACCGGGCCCCAATTATCCTTCCTGTCAGTTCCAATAGCAAAAACACTCCGTTTGCGAAGGCAGTTTTATGCTAGTCGGTTTGAGTAGGCTGACTGGGTGGACACCCACCCTCCCCACCTCAGCGTGTTCTGAGGAGAGGGGTCATAATTGTACAAAAAAACCAGATTGCACATGTGTGGAGCACTTTTCACGACTGCCACCCGTTTTTCAGCCAATGACCTACGTTCGAAGTGTAGTCACCCCGGTAATGTAAGAAACACGGAATCCAATGTGGCATCCAGAATGGCCTGCGTCTGCACTGTAAATTCTATGAATTCTCCCCTGACCCGATAGCGGAGGAGGTAAAAGGACTTTGGGCAATGGAAGCAAATCATCTGGCTTCGTATCCCTGCTGCTGACAGAACTAAAATAAAAGGATTAAATCTGGAATAGAAAGCTAGTCTCAGCAATGACAACCATGAAATCATTGTCGATTGACGTGAAAACACATCTGGTTTGCTAATGTCCTTTCGGGAAGGAAATCTGCCGTCCTTACCTGGTCTGGCCTACGTGTGACTCCAGACCATAGGAATGTGGTTGACTCTAAACTGCCCCCTGAGGTGGCCCTCGCGAGTCACTCAGTTCCAGGGGCAATTAGGGATGGGAAATAAATTAGGGTCCCGACACTGATGCCCACACCCCGAGAAAGAATAATTCACAAAGAAAAAGGTTCCCGCTCACGATACCACGCACCGCACATCCATATCTCTTCAAGTCCATCGTGTGGAATGTGCGATGGAGCAGATTTTGGCCGTTTAGTGGCCCATGTCCCCCCACCCCCCCCCCACCCCCCGCCCCCGAAGCTCCATTCCTGCGTGAGGTTATGAGGAGATAGGGCGGGAAAGTGGAGACGAGGATCCTCAGTCGTGATGAATGGCGGAGCTGACGTGACGGGCCGAACGGCCTCCTTCCGATCCGACCGACGTCTTCTGGTTTTATCAGAGAATGCAGAGGAGACTGGAATGGAATCGCTGGATCGGCCCAGGGGAAATTTGCTGAGGGTTCCTCAGCTGTGGCGAGTGTCTCTCAGGGAAAAGTCCCTGTCAGCCACCGGAGACTTTCGATTGCATTGGGTGAAAGTGTTTCCCTAAAAAAACCACTTTTATCACCCCGTTGATCTGCTGGATTTAAAGCAAGGACTTCGATCGAGGGAGTACGGGGTTTTTACAGACTTAATGCGGGCTGATCTGGGCAGAGGTTAATCCATAAACTCAACAACATCGGCCTGTGCAGAGATTAGGCCTGAATTTAATCCTCAGCCTCAAATCTAGTATTAGTTCTGTGTTGGGATGTGTTGTCACAATCAACTGAGTCTGTGTTAAAAATCCATGGCAACTATTTGAAAGAGACACAGGGAAGTTACCCCCCTCTGTCATTTACAATATTTCACCGTCAAATTACTTCACCGGAAGCGAGTTTTTATTTTATTCATTTCCGGGATGTGGGCTCGCTGGCTAGACCAGCATTTGTTGTCCATCCCTAATTGCCCCTCGACAAGGTGGTGCTGAGCTGCCGTCTTGAAGCCGCTGCAGTCCCTGAGGTGTAGGTACACCCACCGTGCTGTTAGGGAGGGAGCTCCAGGATTTGGAGCCGGCGACACTGAAGGAACGGCCGATATATTTCCCAGTCAGGATGGGGAGTGACTTGGAGGGGAACCTCCAGGTGGGGGTGATCCCAGGTATCTGCTGCTCTTGTCCTTCTAGATGGTGGTGGCCCTGGGTTTGGAAGGTGCTGCATGAGGAACCTCGGTGAGTTCCCGCAGTGAATCTTGTCGATGGGGCACACGGCTGACACTGTCCATCGGAGGGGGAGGGAGTGAATGTTTGTGGAAGGGGCGCAGATCAAGCGGGGCTGCTTTGTCCTGGATGGTGTCGAGCTTCTTCAGTGTCGGAGCTGAGCTCATCCAGACAACTGGAGAGTTTTCCGTCTCACTCTTGACTTGTGGACAGGCTTTAGGGAGTTAAAAGGTGAATTACTTTCTGCAGGATTGTTAACTTCTGACCTGCTCTTGTAGCCACAGTATTAGTGTGGCTAGTCCAGTTCAGCTTCTGACCAATGGGAACCCTCCAGGACGTTGATTGTGGGGATTCAGCGATGGTTGAATGTCAATGGGCGATGGTTAGATTCTCTCTTGTAGGAGATGGCCATTGCCGGGCACTTGTCTGGCACGAATGTAACTTGTCACTTGTCAGCCTGGATATTTAATGCTTTCAACTGGGATGGCCGACCATGACATCATTGGTTTTTATGGGACCTTGCTGTGCACATGGGGGCTGCTTTGTTTGCTGCATTTTACAACAGTGTCCACGTGTGAAAGGCTCCCTGTGCACGACTATTTGAAGTGAATTTTGAAATCCACAGACACTGACTGAGAGACGAGCGTGTTTCCCCCTGAGCCCAGCTGGATGAAGAGTCCCAGGTCAGTGACGCTCCCGCGGGTTACGGTGTTTGTCAGACGGGGTTAACCGCACGTTTGCATCTTTCATTGACAGAGTTGCAACTTAGCCAAGATTCGGTCCGTTTGCCGTATGCAGGGAGTGGACCAAATCGGGAGAAGCCAGTGGCACACCTGACGGGTATGTGTTTCCTTCCCACCAACAATGGTTCCCCCAACCCGGTGACACAGTGTACCACCCCCTCCTTCCCTCCCCCCTCTCTGCTGCCTTTCAGTGGGGCCTTGGGCTTGAGATTGCTGGCGAACAGCACGCAGAATCACAGAGTTGTGATACACCAACAGGAGGCTATTCGGCCCCGTCGTGGCTGCCCGTACTCTCCCCTCAGAAAAGTTTACCCCGTGCCGATCCTCTACCTCCTCTCCGTGACCCTGCGCGTTCTGTTCACCTCATGGTCCGGGTCCCTCTGACAGCCTCAGCTGCCTCCACCACCTGGAGCTTCCCAGGTTCGAACCTCTCGCTGTGAGGTAAATCTACCCTCGTCTCGCTCCCTTCGCCAATTACCCGAAACGTTCCCACTTGTTTTCGCTCCCAACGGGATCAGTTTCCGCCTCTCTACTCCTTCCAGACCCGAGGTTAATTTTGAGTGTCCCGGTCGGATCTCCTCTCGGTCCCCTCCTCTCCGAGGAGAACTGTTCCAACGTCTCCAATCTGCCCACGGGACTGAAATTCCTCATCCCGGGGAAAATTCTCAACAACTTGGGCGGGATTCTCCGACCCCCCCCCACCGGCGTGAATCCCACCCCCGCCGTGTCCCGAATTCTCCGCCACCAGAGATTCGGTGGGGGCGGGAATCGCACCGCGCCGGTCGGCGGGAATCGCGCCCGCGATGGGCCGAAGTCGCGCCGCTGTCAACCCTCTCCCGCCGGTGTGGATTAAACCACCTCTCTTACCGGCGGGACAAGGCGGCGCGGGCAGACTCCGGGGTCCTGGGCGGGGTGCAGGGCGATCTGGCCCCGGGGGGTGCCCCCCACGGTGGCCTGGCCCGCGATCGGGGCCCACCGATCCGCGGGCGGGCCTGTGCCGTGGGGGCACTCTTTTCCTTCCGCCCTCGCCATGGTCTTCACCATGGCGGAGGCGGAAGAGACACCCCCCCACCTGCGCATCCCGCGCATGCGCGGACTTACGCAGGCCGGCGAAGTCCTTTCGGCCCCGTCTGGCACGGCGCCAAAGGCCTTCCACGCCAGCCGGCGGAGCGGATACCACTCCAGCACGGGCTTCGCCCCTCACGGTGAGGGCTTGGCCCCGAAAGGTGTGGAGAATTCCGCACCTTTGGGGCGGCCCGACGCCGGAGTGGTTCCCGCCACTCCATCCCGCCGGAACCCCCCGCCCCGCCGGGTAGGGGAGAATCCCGCCCCCTACCCTCTCTGAAGCCTGCTCGTCCTTCCGGGAAGTCTGAGGCCCAGAACTGGGTGCGATACTCCAGTTGAAGCTGAACCAGTGTCACATGGGAACAGGAGCAGGCCATTCAGCCCCTCGAGCCTGACCCGCCATTCAATGAGATCATGGCTGACCTGTGACCTAACCCATTTGCCGATATCCCTTAATATCTTTGCTTGACAATAATCTACACAGGTGTGGTGCACTTTCCTTGCTTCATCACCCCTCCCTCCACCTGTCCTGCCACCCTCACAACATTATGCACAGGTACACCCAGGTCCCTCTGCTGCTGCGCCTCCTTTTAGAGCTTGCACCCCCTTATTTTGTATTACGAGGATGACAGTTTCAGCAGCAAATGGACCGAGGCACGGTTGGAGATGAGAAATACAACAGAGGCTGAAGTAACTCCGGGGACCGGGTTCAGTTCCGGCCTTGGGTGACTGTCCGGGTTTGCACCTTCTCCCCCGTGTCTGAATGGGGTTTCCTCCGGGTGCTCCGGCTTCCTCCCACAGTCCAAATGACAAATGTTGAATTCTTTACCTGTCAGTCTGGCCTCAATAAAACTCGAGATGGATTTGTAGGCATAGCATTAGTTATTTTTAACCAACTTGCAAGTCTGACTCGCTCCTCAGGGACACAGACCCAGTCTCCTGGACCCCTTGGAAACGAATGAGGTCCGAGACAAAGGGATCTTTGCAAATACATTCAAATGGCATCAAGTTTCACACACAGATTCCCATCGGTTATCCTATACCCCTCCTGACATGGCCATATTTCCTAATTGGCTCACTTCTCATTCCTTAACCCTGGGCCTCTTGTTACCCAGCATCCTTTTCTCCTCCTCTACCAGACACCCCTCCCCCTTCTTTGCCGTGCTTTCTGAAATCCTTTGTCTGCTATTTTATATCACATTCGTCACAAAGACGTGCAGGTTAGGAGGATTGGCCATGCTAAATTGCCCCTTAGTGTCCAAAGGTTAGGTGGGGTTACAGGGATAGGGTGGGAGAATGGACTGAGGTCGATTGCTCCTTTGGAAGGTCGGTGCAGACTCAGTGGACAGAATGGCCTCCTTCTGCAGCGTCGGGATTCTCTGATTCGATGATTCTAGTCCCGGGTGGGACGTGGGACCGCGGCAATATTTCTCCATCTTGTGTTGCCTTCTTCCACCATCTTGCCTTGTGATGTGGTTTGTCCCACTCCCCATGTAAAGCCCCATCTCTTCCAGTTCAGTCGCCACAATGCTATGCCAGTTTATGCTTCCCAGCTGGCGTCCATCTTGGAGCAACCTTTGCTCTTCGCTCTTGGGTCATCCTTGACAAGTGTCCGAGCCATCTTCTCCGGAATTTCTAGGTCTCGAGGGCAATGCCTGTGGCGTCCAGTCACCTTGTCCGGGTCCTCATAGGAACTCGGTCAGTCAATGCTGAAGATCTCACATCAGCAACTATTATGCAAGGCTTTGCCTTGCCTGATCTTACCCATGTTTGTCTTCTCTACCCTCCCATATCCAGATCCACCTCTAAGTGTCCTTGAACTGAGTGGCTTGCCTGTCTCTCACAGAGGAGTTGCCGTGAGGTCTGGAGTCACATGTAGGCCAGACCAGGTAAGGACGGCAGATTTCCTTCCCTAAAGGGTCATTAGTGAACCAGATGGGATTTTGATCACAATCGACAATGGCTTCATGCTCACTATTACTGAGACTGGCTTTACTGCCCCAGATGGTTTCAATGTATTTAAATTCCACCATCTGCTATCATCAGATAATTTACAGTTTAGAAGGAGGTCATTCGGCCCATCGAGTCTGCACCGGCCCTTCGAAAGAGCACCCCATTTAAACCCACACTTCCAACCTATCCCGGAATACAGGAACCCCACTTAACCTTTTTGGACACTAAGGGCAATTTAGCCTGGGCCTCGGGATTAGTAGTGGCATTGCCACCAGCCCCAATCACTTCGGCCTCAGTTGTATTTCTCATCTCCAACCCCACCTCAGCCCATTTGCTGCTGAAACTTTCATCCTCACCTCCTCCAGACACACCTTTACTCCAACCCTCCCGTCATCTGCCCTGCAGGAATCTAACCTCAGCCAAAGGTCGAGTGTGGAGGTCTTGTGGGTGTTCATGTCTCGGAGACTGAAGCTCCTGATTCGCGTCCCATCCCAGGACCTGATGGTCATAGAGTCACAGATGTTTACAGCAGGGAAACAGGCCCTTCGGCCCAGCTGGTCCATGCCGCCCAGTTTCTATCACTAAGCTAGTCCCACTTGCCTGCATTTGGCCCATATCCCCCTATACCCACCCTGCCTATGTTACTGTCTAACTGCTTTTTAAAGGACAAAATTAAACCCGCCTCTACCACCGCCTCTGGCAGCTCGTTCCAGATGTTCACCACCCTCTGTGTGAAGAAATTTCCCCTCGGGTCTCCTTTGTATCTCTCTCCTCTCACCTTAAACCTGTGCCCTCTAGTTCTAGACTCCTCTACCTTTGGGAAAAGATGTTGACTATCTACCTTATCTGTGCTCCTCATTATTTTATAGACCTCTATAAGATCACCCCTAAGCCTCCTCTGCTCCAGGGAAAAAAGTCCCAGCCTATCCAGCCTCTCCTTATAACTCAGACCATCAAGTCCTGATAGCATCCTCGTAAATCTCTTCCGCACGCTTTCTAGTTTAACAATATCCTTCCTGTAATTGGGTGACCAGAACTGAACACAGTATTCCAAGTGTGGCCTCAGTAATGTCTTGTACAACTTCAACAAGACGTCCCAACTCCTGTATTTAATGTTCTGACCAATAAAACCTAGCATGCCGAATGCCTTCTTCACCACCCTGTCCATCTGCGACTCCACCTTCAAGGAGCTATGCACCTGTATTCCTAGATCTCTTTGTTCTGTAACTCTCCCCAACTCCCTCCCATTAACTGAGTAGGTCCTGCACTGATTTGATCTACCAAAATGCATCATCTCACATTTATCCAAATTAAACTCCATCTGCCATTTATCAAGGAAGGTTCATTCATATCGCGGTCAAACAGGTGGCGTGTGCTCACCGACAAATCCTTCCAAGCCCGCCAATGGCTGGCGGTGTGAGCGGGAGAGACTCCTGGTCAAGCACACTTGATGAGGAGTGGTGTCCCACCTCAAGCTAAAAGCCCCCTGGTGAGAGACTAGTGACCTATTCCAGGAATAACTAGCTGTGCAAACGGATGAAAATCTCCAGTGTCCGCCACTAGGTGCGGAATGGGAATTTGAACTGGAAATCTCTGGTGCCTGTATCCTACTTCACGCCCGATCCCTTCTCCCACCCATCACCCAGGCACTCGCTGATCGAGATTGCCACCAGCTCTGGTAATCAAATCCATTTTATAACCTCCTCCTTCTTTCCAAATCCCTCCATGGCCCTGCCCTTCCCCCTCTCCGTAATCTCTTGCAGCCCCACAATCCTCCGAGCACTCCGCGCCCCTCCAACTCTAAACCTCTTGAGCCTCCCCCGATGTTAACCTTTCCGATCTTAATTTTCCATTTCACCTTATTCCTTGTGACCACTGGTGGCCAGGCCTTCGCTTGCCAAGGCCTTTGAGACTTGTGATTTCCTTCCTAAACCTCTCCTCCTCATTCGCTCGGTTTCCTCCTTTGAGGTTCTGTTTAAAAACTGCCTCTTCTGCTGACTTTTACCGCGATCCCTGGCGTTTCGAGCTGACGTCTGCTCGCATTGACGATTTGGTTTTGGTTAAGTGTGTGGGTGGGAATTCCTCGAGGCCTGTGTTCGCAGCCTGGGGAACTCCCACTCGTGTTTAAATAGCATTGCCTGCAGCCTTGGTAAACAAGCAGGGCTTTCCAACACAGCTGAGGAAGTTAACAGGGGGCTTGAGTTTAAGAGCCGCGGGGTTATGCTGCAACTGTACATGACCCTGGTGAGACCACATTTGGAGTATTGTGTGCAGTTCTGGTCACCTCATTATAGGAAGGATGTGGAAGCATTGGAAAGGGTGCAAAGGAGATTTACCAGGATGCTGCCTGGTTTGCAGGATAGGTCTTATGAGGAAAGGTTGAGGGAGCTCGGGCTTTTCTCTTTGGAGCAGAGGAGGATGAGAGGCGACTTAATAGAGGTTTATAAGATAATGAGGGGACTAGATAGAGTGGACGTTCAGGGACTATTTCCTTGGGTGGATGTAGCTGTCACAAGGGGGCACAACTACAAGGTTCAGGGTGGGAGATATAGGAGGGATGTCCGAGGTAGGTTCTTTACTCAGAGAGCGGCTAGGGTGTGGAATGGACTGCCTGCTGTGATAGTGGAGTCGGACACTTTCGGAACTTTCAAGCGGTTATTGGATAGGCACATGGAGCACACCAGAATGACAGGGAGTGGGACAGCTTGATCTTGGTTTCGGACAATGCTCGGCACAACATCGAGGGCCGAAGGGCCTGTTCTGTGCTGTGCGGTTCTACGTTCTATATTGTCAGATTGGTATTGTGTTGGGGTGGCGGGGTTGTGAGGTCAAGGTTCACAGGGTTCGCCATGAGAGGGGGTGGACAGGACTTTCCAATCCAAGTTACTTTGTGAATGAGGCATCAACTCAGGGTGGACAAGGATTTCCCTCCGAAACCACCCGACATTTTTAAATGACTTCACTGGATCTGGCCATCGCTGGTCCAGCATTGTTGCCCATCCCTTACTGCCCTAGAAGTGAGTGCTTTGCTCGGCCATTTTATAAGAGACAACAACATTGCAGTGGGTCTGGAGTGACGTGTAGGCCAGAGCTGGTAAGGACAGCAGGTAAAGAACACGAGTGAACCAGCTGGGTTTTTACGACAATCGACAATGGTTTCATGGTGGTCATTGGGCCTTTCATTCCAGATTTTTATTTGATTCTAAATTTAGCACCTGCCCTGGTGGGACTCGAACCTGGATCTCCAGAGCATTACCCTGTGTCTCTGCATTATTAGTCCAGTGACAGTACCATGACATCAGTGTCTCCCTGCACCCCATCCTCAACTATCTCCCACCTCACCCCCTTACCCATCCCAACCCCCCCCCCTCCCTTCACCACAATATCCGCCTTTCCCTAACCCCTATCTCGCTGCCTCTTGCCCCATTCCTGCCCTTCAAGTCACCCTCCAAGATCTCTACACTCGAGCCTGCTCAATACGATCGCTATGTCATGGCCGGTTTAGCTCAGTTGGCTGGGCAGCACGGTAGCATTGTGGATAGCCCAATTGCTTCACAGTTCCAGGGTCTTGGGTTTGATTCCGGCTTGGGTCACTGTCTCTGCGGAGTCTGCACGTTCTCCCCGTGTGTGCGTGGGTTTCCTCCGGGTGCTCCGGTTTCCTCCCACAGTCCAAAGATGTGCAGGTTAGGTGGATTGGCCATGCTAAATTGCCCTTAGTGTCCAAAATTGCCCTTAGTGTTGGATGGGATCACTGGGTTATGGGGATAGCGTGGAGGTGTTGACCTTGGGTAGGGTGCTCTTTCCAAGAGCCGGTGCAGACTCGATGGGCCGAATGGCCTCCTTCTGCACTGTAAATTCTATGATTCTGTGACAGCTGGTTCGTGATGCAGAACGAGGACAACACTCTGGTTCAATTTTTTCTGATAATCTTTATTCGGGTCACAAGTAGGCTAACATTAACACTGCAATGAAGTCACTGTGAAAAGCCCCGAGTCGCCACATTCCGGCGCCTGTTCGGGTACACAGAGTGAGAATGTCCAATTCACCTAACAAGCATGTCTTTCAGGACGTGTGGGAGGAAACCGGAGCACCCGGAGGAAACCCACGCAGACACGGGGAGAATGTGTAGTCTCCGCACAGACAGTGACCCAGCGGGGAATCGAACCCGGGACCCTGGAGCTGTGAAGCCACGGTGCTAACCACTGTGCTGCCTTGCTGCTCCAGTCCTCACATGCTTACAACATGGCTTCAAGATATACTCTGCCCCTGATAGGGTCGCACACCCTCGGTCCCCCATCGGTTCCTCAAGCCAGGCGAGCCTCTTCTGCTGGGCCGAAGTAAAGAGACGGACAGTCCAATCATGACAGTGACCATGGCCGGTCCTCTGTCTCAACGCCATACTCCTGCTCTCCCGAGACCCCTTGACAGAAGGAGGCTGAGAATAGCAAACCGTCCCAAGGGAAGAGGGGATATTGGACACAAGGTGACGTAAAGGGAAAAGGGCTTAGGAGCAGATTTCAAAAGGAGGGATGTCGAACAATTTTACAATAAAACGGGGAACTAAGTACAGTGGTCTGAACTGTATTTTACTTCTGTGGAAGGCAGGCAGTCTGTGGAGTCCTCACATCACCTGGTGGTGACAACATGTTACTGCAACGCTATTCTGCTGGGAATTCAGCGAATGATCACGCAGAAACATCGGAGATAGGAGCTGGAGGAGGCCATTCAGCCCTGACAGCCTGCTCCGCCATTCATTCTGGCTGTGGCTGATCACCCGACTGACTAGACTGATTCCGCCTCCCCCCCACATACAGAGTGGGATTCTCCGATGCCAAAATCAGGAAAGGTGATTGGGCAGAGAATCGGTCTTGACGTCGAAATCTCTGCCAGGTTGATGCCAAATGGCAAATTGCCTTGGTAGCGGCGTCAATGCGGTGACCTCAGATGGGTTTCTGCAACAATCCACAATGGTTTCATCGTCGGCATTGGACTTTTAATTCTAGATTTTTATTGAATTCAAATTCCACCATCAGCCCTGCTGAGATTTGAACCCATGACCCCAGTGTATTACCCTGGGTCTCGGGGCTACTAGTCCAGTGGGCCACTGCCACCCTGTGAAGCATTTATTGCCCATCCCTAATTGCCCCTTGACAAGGTGGTGCTGAGCTGCCGTCTTGAAGCCGCTGCAGTCCCTGAGGTGTAGGTACACCCACTGTGCTGTTAGGGAGGGAGCACCGGGATTTGGACCCGGCGACACTGAAGGAACGGCCAATATATTTCCCAGTCAGGAGGGGGAGTGACTTGGAGGGGAACCTCCAGGTGGGGGTGATCCCAGGTATCTGCTGCTCTCGTCCTTCTAGATGGCGGTGGCCGTGGGTTTGGAAGGTGCTGCCTTTGTTCGAGGCAGACACGAGACTGAAGGTTTTTTTATTCGTTCATGGCTGGGCCAACATTTATTACCTTAGAGTCAACCACTGTGAGGTCTGGAGTCACACGTAGGCCAGACCAGGTAAGGACGGCAGATTTCCTTCCCTCAAGGACATGAGTGAACCAGATGGGTGTTTACGACAATTGACAATGGTTTCATGGTCATCACTGAATTTCAGACTATTATTGATTTCAAATTTCACCATCTGCCCTGATGGGGGTTCGAACCCGTGTCTGCAGAGATTTATCCTCAGCCTCTGGATTTACTGGTCCAGTAACAATACCACTGCACCACAAAGTAGGAGATCCCAGAGGGGAGCAGGGCCGGGGGGGTGGTGAGAGCCTGCCGCACGGGCTGAGGTGACCGACTTCAATTCTGCTTCTCTTTTTCAGGGCTGAGGGGTTGGAACCTGAGCGGGGAGGTGCAGCTGCAGCCTCTGGAGTGGAATTTCGAGAAGGGCATGGCTTACTCCAACATGGGCTACGAGAACGGCCACCTCCAGATCCCTCGCAGCGGCCTCTACTACGTGTACTCCCAGGTGGCCTTTTACCTCCCCTCGTGCGAGGACCTGGGCTCGCAGGAGCTGAGCTCGGGCGTCCTCACTCACAACGTGTATAAAAGGATGGACTCGTACCCCGAGCCCACCCCGCTGCTGGCAGCCACCAAGTCGGTGTGCGAGAGCGGGGTGGGTGACTGGCACGTCACCATCAGCCAGGGAGCCATCTTCACCCTGGTGGAGCGTGACAGGCTATTTGTGACTGTCAACAAGGTGACCATGGTGGAGCACGTGGAGCAGAAGACCTTCTTCGGGGCCTTCATGTTATGAATGGTCATGGAAGTGTGCTGGGGGAGGGTTGCTGCGGTCGCCATCGAAGACTGGTTCCTGTCCCCCGAGTCGGCGTGGTTCCTGTGCCGAGGAAAGGGCTTGCGGTGGATAACGTATGGAAGTAACTGCCCCCACCATCAGGAGGGTCGGTAACCAGAGGATGTGAGACAATCAGTTAAGGGGCAAGGTGATGGCTTCGCCTGAGGTGAGAGAGAGGAAGAGGCCATCGGTCCCTGGGGCCTGTTCCGCGTTTCAATCAGAACAGAGCTGACCCATATACGAACAAACAGACAAGGAGCGGGAGTACGCCATTGGGTCCCTTGAGCCAATTCCGCCATTTAATAAGCTGAACAGATGGTCACCCCCAACCGACTCCTCAGGGTAGCTCAACTCCACCTGCCCGCCTTGGCCTGGCGCCTTTTTAATATAAATAATTGGCGATCTCCGCGTCAGATTTATTAACTGAGCCTTGCCAAATCCCACAAACACAAACTGAGTGGAAAAGGCCCCAGCAGCTTCTGGGGGGAGGGGTGGGGGGCGCGGTACAGAAAAAGTTCCTAATTTCCACTTCCCCCTCCCCTCACTGGAGTTGCTCCGCTCAGGAATTTTGACAGCCCACCCCTTGTCTGGACTCCATTTCCAACCCCTCCCCCCCTCCCGATCGATCAAGGTAAATAACATCTATGGGGGAGTGGGTCGCATCTGATTGCAACTGGACGCTAAGTTGATCGAGGAAGACTTGCATTTCAGTGGGGCCTCAGGACATCTCCGCCTAGTGGAGTATTTTGGAAAGTGCAGTCCCTGTGTGGAAAGCTTACAATGGATTTTCGGTTATATCCTGTCAACGGGTTGGTGCTCAGAGTCGCTCGTCGCAAACTCCGCAAGCCATTCACAACTAACACTCCCGAGTGAAATATTCTGCCCTCCACCCCCCCCCGACCTTGTACGTCCATTGCACCCCAATAATCAGCACCAACTCACGCTGCTATTGTGTCTCTCCAATTCTACCTCACGACCATTTGTCCAGCTGATATTTTTTACAATACCCGTTCAGGGGATGTGGGTATCGCTTGTTGGGGCCAGTGCTTAGTGATCATCCTAATTGCCCTTGATCGGACTGGGTTCCTCAGCCATTTCAGGCAATCGGCCACGTTGCTGTAAGATCACATGTAGGCCAGACGGGGCAAGGAAGGCAGATTTACTTTCCTCAACGAAATTAGTGAACCAGACGGGCTTTTGGGGCAACCGACAATGGTTTCATGGTTACTATTAGAATTTTAATTCCGGAATTTAAAACCGATTTTAAATTGTACCAAACGCCAGGGAGGGAATCGAACCCGGGGTCCCGAGAGCATCAGCCTAGGCAAGCCAGTGACAGCATCACGACGCCACAGCGTGAGACCACTCCCAGTCCCTCGCCGGCACCCCGTCATTCAATAGGGTCCTGGGTGATCTGACTGTAACCTCCTGCCTAGCCCCGATAACCTTTCACCCCCGTGTTAACCTTGAATCGCTAGAGCTTTGCCTTAAAGATGTTCAGAGATTCTGTTTCCACCGTCTTTCGAGGAAGGGGTCTCCCTGAATGGTACGGAATGCTTCCTAACATTAAACGAGAATTGAGTGTTTGGTGACAACTGAAATCTACTTTAATCCAGCGCTTTTCAGCAGTAAATTTGCTTCAGTGTTTCACAGGAGCGAAAGCAACTGTGACACCGAACCTAATGAGATAGCTCTAATGGCCAGGACCTGGGTCAAAGGGAGAGGCTTTTAAAGAGGGGTTCAAAGGTTGAAAGAGAGAGAGAGGAGGGTACCACTTTACAACCCTCCCTCACTGATGAATGAGTTGTTGTCGCGCCCTGACACTCCCCTCCTGGCCCCTCAATCATTGGTGTAAGACCCCCTCCCTGGTCTCAATGCTTTTGCCTCTACTGGCTATCAATGACACTAGCATGGGGTGGTGCAGTGGTTAGCACTGCTGCTTCCCAGCGCCAGGGAGCGGCGTTCAATTCCAACCTAGGATGACTGTCTGGGCGGAGTTTGCACTTTCTCCCCGTGCCTGCGTGGGTTTCCTCCGGGTGCTCCGGTTTCCTACCACAGTCCAAAGACGGGCAGGTTAGGTGGATTGGCCACGCTAAATTGCCCCTTAATTTTCAAGATGTGGAGATGCCGGCGTTGGACTGGGGTGAGCACAGTAAGAAGTCTTACAACACCAGGTTAAAGTCCAACAGGTTTGTTTCGAATTGCTAGCTTTCGGAGCGCTGCTCCTTCCTCAGGCGAATGAAGAGGTAGGTTCCAGAAACATAGACATAGACAGATTCAAAGATGCTTGACAATGCTTGGAATGCGAGCATTAGCAGGTGATTAAATGATTAAATCTTTACAGATCCAGAGATAGGGGTAACCCCAGGTTAAAGAGGTGACCTCTTTAAAGAGCAGTGCTCCGAAAGCTAGTGTTTGAAACAAACCTGTTGGACTTTAACCTGGTGTTGGAAGACTTAATTTTCAAAGTTGAGGAGGTTAGATGGATTGGGATATGGAGGGGGAGTTGGCCTAGGGAGGGTGCTCCGCCGGAGGGTCAGTGCAGACTCAATGGGCAGAATGGTCTCCTTCTGCATTGTGTCGGTTCTATGAAAAGGACAACTTGGCTACTGTTCCACTCAATGCGACGCACCTTTATTAATAAAGCTAAGGAATGGAGCGCAATCACAACCTGGTTATGCAGCAATCCCAACGACTGAGGCCAGTTTAATTGATTTTGCAGACCGTACCAATTTACCCATCCTGCCTTGCACCCTCAGTCCAGCTCTCCCCGTGTCTTCAGTCACGGGGGAACGGCTCCTCCTCGGTTCTATGTTACCACCATGAGACAAACGTTGCACACGCAGGGTCGCCAGGTAGCCGGTCTACATTCATGTATGTTCCCAGTCATAACTGAATTCTAATGAAACAGTTGTGCCTTGTTGATGCACTATCAATTACCACCAAGACGAGAGGAGTGGAACAATCGAGGCTTTATTGAGCAAAGATGTTGTGCCTCCTGTAGCTGGAAGCAGAATGGCTGCAGCACCGGAGAGCACACACTTTTATACTCCGCCTACTGGGCGGAGCCAGCAGGCCGGGATTTACCCATGTACCTCTAGTATATGTGTCTTACCGTAATACATATAATACAGACTACCACACTTGTCGAGAGAATTTACGAGGTGGAACAGGAGCCCACTCAAACCTGTTCAGCCTCTCTGTACGATCATGCCATCCATTGCAGTTCCACTTTCCTGACATTCCCCACATCCCTCCATTCCCTCGGTGCCCCCAAACTCCCACAATATTCCCAAATGCGAGCCGATTGGAGCTCCTTGGGAACGAGGATTCCCATGATTCAAGATCCTTTGAGTGGGGACGTTTCCTCAGTTCCAGAGGGTCAGCCCCTCAGTCAGAGATTGGGACACCTTGCTGCCGACTCTCCAAAGGAGGGGTGACCTCCTCTCAGCATCTCCCGTGTCAAACCGAACCTCACGGGCGGGTTCTCCGTCCCGCCAACCCCATTCTCCTACGTGGCTTGCCCCGACAGCGGGATTCTCCGTTCCCACAGCCGGCCAATTGGGTTGCCCATTGTGGGCCCCCCCACGCCATCAGGAAACGCGCAGGCCTGGGTGCGCTGCCGATGCGGCGGGGTATCGCGCTGCCGGGGAATCCGCAGCACATCGTTCACTCGGACCATGTGCTGGGTTAAATCAGCACTGATGTTGCAAAGTGTGCATGTTTACAATGTGAATGTGTGTCGGTTTACTTCGCGTAGAGTTGCACGGACACTCTTAAATGTGAAAGATAACAGCATTGTGCAGTTTGAGATATTGTTGTATTTGTAATTGTTTGCAGTTTATAATGTTCTGTTTTGACAATCATACTGATAGCTAAAGAGTAAACGGCTGGTCTGATCAGCCCACATCGTAAACAACCTTGTTTTTTTATTACATTAAAGCACAAAAGATGGATCACATGGTCTACTTTCTGTTTCTGGAGCTGGATGAGGCAGTGGGTCACTCCCCTTTGGGACTGGGCTTTTCTTTTTAAAGGATAAGCTCCCAGACCGCGAAGGCACAAACAAGCAAGAGCTTCATTGGAAAGGTGCTTTCTCTGCAGCATGTCGTGCAAACGGCCAATGATGGGCAGCACGGTAGCACAGTGGTTAGCACTGTGGCTTCACAGCGCCAGGGTCCCAGGTTCGATTCCCTGTTGGGTCACTGTCTGTGTGGAGTCTGCATGTGCTCCTCGTGTCTGCGTGGGTTTCCTCCGGGTGCTCCGGCTTCCTCCCACAGTCCAAAGACGTGCAGGTTAGGTGGATTGGCCATGATAAATTGCCCTGAGTGACCAAAACGGTTAGGAGGGGTTATTGGGTTACGGGGATAGGGTGGAAGTGAGGGCTTTAGTGGGTTGGTGCAGACACGATGGGCCGAATGGCCTCCTGCTGCACTGTGTGTTCTATGATCTATGTCATCACGTGAACGAACTCTTAAAGTGACCTTGTTCCAACTCAGTACACATTTTAATACACAACACTGCCCCCCCCTTTACGTGAGAGGTTCCTGCAATGAAACACAATAGAATATTAACAATTAAAATTTACAATATGAACAATTAATAAACACACCAGTCAATAAGTTCGATGTTTCGGAAGTCTTGGTTTCTGAGTGGTTGTCGGTGAACCTCGGGGGAGCGATTCTCCGAAATGGAGACTTAAGTGTTCGCGCCGCCGTGAACGCCGTCACGACGGTGCGAAACGGGCGCGGGGACGACCGGTTCTGTCCCCCACAGGGGGCCAGCGCTGCGCTGGAGCGGTGCACGCTGCTCCAGCCTCCCTGCCCGCCGCCAAGTGGGCGCCGCGCCAACCGGCACATACGCAGTTGGGCCGCGCCAGCCCCGACGCAACATGGCGTGGGGGTTCAGGGGCTGGCCGTGCAGCAAAGTAGGCCCGGGGAGGGGGTGAGAGGCCAGCCCGCCGATCGGTGGGCCCCGATCGCGGGCCAGACCCCATTGGAGGCCCTCCCCCGGTGAAGGAGCCCTTTCCCCCGCCCCACAGGCCGCCCCCCGACCCTTCGCGCAGAGTTCCCGCCGGCAGCAACCAGGGGTGAACGGCGCCGGCGGGACTCTCCCGCGCCCCGGCCGCTCGGCATCCGGGCCGGAGAATCGGCGGCCCACCGGCCCGCGGCCGGAACCCCGTCAAACGCGCCGGCGCAAATGGCGGCGATTCTCCGCGTCCCGGAGAGTCGCGCGCCGGCGTCGGGGGGGGGCGTGGTGCGGTTGCAGCGATTCTCCGGCTCGGCACGGGGCTGGGAGAATCCCCCCCCCCCACCCAGGTGTCTGCCTATTCGTGCTGGCTGCAACCTCTGCTGCTTTCAGTTTAGTTTGGACGTCATCCTGAGTTGTCTCAACCGGAGTCAACGTCGTGTTCGGAGGTTGGCCCGGGGTTGAAGTGTCCTGAACTGGGGTAGTGTCTTCCACTGTGGGTTCTGGTATTGTCAGGGTCTCAGGAATGTCTAGGAGTGTCTCAGGAATGTCCACATATCATGATTGTCGAAGATTGTTGTGAATTTGGACCCACATTTATCTCGAGATAAACTTTAAAAAAAAATTTAAAATAAATTTAGTGTACCCAATTATTATTTTTTCAATTAAGGGGCAATTTAGTGTGGCCAATCCACATAGCCCGCACATCTTTGGGTTGTGGGGGTGAAACCCACGCAGACACGGGGAGAATGAATCTGGAGATAAACTTGACGAAGTCTGTCCATTTAGCTGCACATTTGCATCGGTACGGCCCCTGAACAGAACCACTTCCCCAGTGTAGGTTTTCGCTATATCTTCGGGGGCTTCAAGGCGATACGTCATTGTTTCTCTTGATAAGCAATTGCTGGTACCAACGAAACTGCTGCTCCACCTTCGTTTTGACCAGATGTCCTCCCAGTAAAGGCATGACCCAGCCGCGGTTTGTTGCACCCACAAAGGGCAGTAGGTTCAACGACAGTTCGTCATCTGACTGCGCCTCTGGTCCTTTCTCGCGCCTTTTTCTATCACCTGGATCCTTTTTCCTCCATTCGGTTTTCGATTCTTGATTTTCATGGTTCTTATTGGGAACTTGGTGTTCCCCAATACACAGTACTTTTGTCTCATTTTGTATCTTTGCGCCCGCCATGTGCCTCTGAGTGCCCAGTGTTTGCACATTGGTGGCATTTTGAACCTGTGTCTGCGTTCAGGTCTCAGCTGATAGTTTGTCTTTATTCATTCATGGGATCGCTGGCTGGGCTACCCACATTGGTGTGGATCTGCAGTCACGTGTGGGGAAGACCAGGTCCTTCCCTAAGGGGCATTGTCAGCGGAGTTAATGAGTCGAGTACTACAGATCGTGTGGAACTAACAAAATGTCCTTTAATGCCTCATGCATGCAGGGAGAGCGAAAACCCAGCTGCTGTAACTCCAGCTTGGTTCAAGTCGCTCTGCCCGAACAAAGCCTGTACACATTTCTTTGTACTGTTTGGATGATATAGACTGATTCAAAGTAATACAATAGAACCGATTATCGATATCGGCAACTTGATTAGGTTACAGTCATCCTCCTGATTAGATGACGTGGATACATTGTCTTACATGCATTCCTTCTAATCATTCGGTTGATACATCATGTCCACCTGCTTTCCAATACAAAGGAACGTATTTTAGACAATGATCCATAATGGGGTAGTGAGTGCCCTATATCCCTGATACCAGCAATAAGGTATCGGTACCCCTTCCAGACATGCCAGACTGAACGTTTCCGATTAGTCCCTGTTTCGAGGGCTTTGGAAATGTGTTACCTGAGATATACTATACCTGTACTATGCTCATTTGTGTTTGTCCACATTTGGGTTTTGGAGACTGTCAGGTTAACCCTTTCCAGGCACCCTCTTCCCTGCTGCCCCATGTGGTCCTCAGGTTCTCCATTTTCCCGACTACAGGCATTTGTGAACCAGACGGGTTTTAATGACAATTAACAGTGGTTTTGTGGTTAGACTTTGAATTCCAGGTTTTATTTTTATCAAATTCAACTTTTACCATCTACCATGGCGGGATTCGCACCCGGTCCCCACAGCATTACCCTGGTCTTACTCTGGATTACTCGTCCGATGACAATACCACCACGCCACTGCCTCCCCGATGAATTTGGATGCTCAAACTTAATTGTTGGGCTTACTTAGCTGCTAATTCCATAGGGATCGCTACTTCCATGCCTTTAGGTTTCAGTTGCTTTCTGCTAACAGCCCCTTTTTTGGATAGTTCCACTTCTTAACCCACACACCAGTCTGTCTCTAATGGTGTCGTTCAAGCCATCTCCAAATTCACAGTATTCAGCTAATTTCTTCAAAGCAGCAATGAACTATGAGATTGAGTTACCTTCTTGTTACGTTTATGGATCAAGCCCGATTTCTGAGTCTGAGAAACAGTAAAAGGCAAAAAAAATGTGGGGGTTGTATATATACCCCCAAACTGCAGTAGTGATGTTGGCAATGGCACGAAACAGGAAATTAGAGATGCGTGCGGTAAAGGAACATCTGTAATTATGAACGACTTTAATCTGCATATATATTGGGAAAATCAAATTCGTCATAATGCTGTAGAGGGGATGGCACGGTGGCGCAGTGGTTAGCACTGCTGCCTCATGGCGCTGAGGACCTGAGTTCGATCCCGGCCCCGGGTCACTGTCCGTGTGGAGTTTGCGCATTCTCCCCGTGTTTGCATGGGTCTCATCCCCACAACCTAAAGATGTGCAGGGTAGGGTGGATTGGCCATGATCATGATCATAAGAGATGATCATGTAAAATTAAAGCGCATGGGATTAGGGGTAGCATATTGAGATGGATAAAAAAACTGGTTGGCAGACAGGAAACAAATACTAGCAACAAAACGTGTCTTTTTCCAAAGGCAGGCATTGATCAGAGTGGTGTCACAGGGATTGGTGCTGGGGCCCCAGCTATTCACAGTATACATTCATGATTTGGACGAGGGAATGAAATGCGATATCTCCAAATTTGCAGATGACACAAAGTTGGGTGGGAGGGTGAGCTGTGAGGAGGATACAGAGATTCTTCAGTGTGATTTGGACAAGCCGGCGGAGTGGGTAAACGAGTGGCAGATGCAGGATAACTTGGATAAATGTGACGTTATCCACTTTGGTAGCAAAAAAAAGGAAGGCAGACTATTATCTGAATGGCTATAAATTAGGAGAGGGGAATGTGCAGTGGGACCTGGGTGTCCTCGTACACCAGTCACTGAAGGTGAGCACGCAGGTACAGCAGGCGGTAAAGAAGGCAAATGGTATATTGGTTTTCATGGCCAGAGGATTGAGGGGCGAGGGGCGTTTGAGAAGCCGGGGCCTTCATGAATAACCAGAGTGTTAAAACACCCTGGGCGAGTGTACGGTCAGTTCAAGCCCCACAGACCCTGGAGTCCGAACATAAGTGAATTCATCAATAATTAGTTATTTTCCAGAGATCGGTAACCCTTGACTGCTCCAATGAGTTACAGGCACAGAATTTCGAAGTAAAACATTAACCGACTGAGTGATAACAACCTTTCTTAGTGTCGCAAGTCGGTTTACATTAACACTGCAATGACGTTGCTGTGGAAATCCCCGAGTCGCCACATTCCGACACCTGTTCGGGGACACGGAGGGAGAATTCAGAATGTCCAAATTACCGATCAGCACGTCTTTCGGGACTTGTGGGAGGAAACCGGAACGCCCGGAGGAAACCCACGCAGACACAGAGAGAACGTGCAGACTCCGCACAGACAGTGAGCCAGCGGGGAATCCAACCTGGGACCCTGGTGCTGTGATGCAACAGTGCTACCCACTGTGCTACCGTGCTGCCCATTGATATACTTATAGAATATCCTGGGATTTTCCCTACTTTTTCCAACTAGAGATTTCTCACATCCCCTTTGCTCTCCTGAATGCTTACTTCAGGTCCATCCTGCACTTTCTACACCGTTAATGCCTCTGTTGATTTGTTCCCCTTGTACTTATGGCACTGTGCTACCATCCCACCCATCTACTTTATAACAAGACTAAAATAGGAACATATAGTGGATAAATGGAAAATTGTCTATTCGTCTGCCTGTCCCTCCCTCAACCTAGACCCACACAAGACAGACGCACAGTGAAGGGGTAGAGGGAGGATTAAAATTAATGGGAATTGGAGAAAAGCTTTGAGATTAATATTTGCTGCTGAGGTTGAATTCTCTGAAGCCGCCGTCCTTCTCTGAATGCGGCCTCCTGGGCTATGGATGGACAGAGGAGATTCAGGTTGGTGCAGTTCCATCCTTCGACCACCAGATGGAGCTTCTGTCACCCTGAGATACTACTGGAGCTCTGTGCCTGAGAATGTACAGCAGATTCTGGCCAGGATTCTCCGACCCCCTGCCGGGTCGGAGAATCCCCAGGGGGGGGGAGACTCGAATCCCGCCCTGCCGCCCAGGCGCTGGCTGCCCTATTCTCCGGCGTCGTTTTTCGGGCGGTATTCCCGCCACGCCGGTCGGGGCCGATGACAGGGCCCCCCTCCCCACCCCCCTCCCCCCCCCCCCCCGGCGATTCTCCGGGCCCCCGTGGGCCGATCGGCCGCCCAGTTTTGCCCAGTCCCGCCGGCGTGAATTACTCACCTCACGTACGGCGGGACCTGGCAGGTGAGTATGCGGGGGCGGTCCTGGGGGGGGGGGCGCGGGGGGATCCGACCCCGGGGGGGTGGGGAGTCCGCACGGTGGCTTGGCCCGCGATCGGGGCCTACCCATCCTGCGGGACGGCTGTTGCCGTGGGGGCCTTCTTTCCTCCGCTCCGGCCCCCTATAAGGCTCTGCCATATTGCCCAGGGGCCGGCGCGGAGAAAAGAACCCCCGCGCATGCACGAGATCACGCCGGCCATTCTGCGCATGTGTGAACTTGCGCCGGCCTTTCAGCGCCGCCTGGAGCGACGCCAACGGCTCCGGCGGCATCTTAGCCCCCCAGAAAGGTGAGAATTCCTCACCTCGGGGGGGCCCTTGACGTCGGAGTCGTTGATGCCGGTTTTCCCGCCGGTGTGTGGACATAGCCCCATTGTCAGAGAATCCCGCCCACAATGTCCAGTCTGCCTTTCCTGCTCGTCTGATCTCTGTGCGGAGATTCTGGCTGTGTGGTGAAGAGAGGCCTCAGGCTGGGCTTTTCCCATTCAGACAGAGATTAAACAGTTACAGGCCTGATGGGAAAGCCTGAACGCAGCCTTTCAAACCGGTCGTTCCCTTCACAGGCCTGGCTACTGCCTGCAGTCTTTTCAATGGGAGTGCCTTCTACAGGTCTGGCTGTGAGCCCTTTAAATCGGCTGGCCCAGATTCCAAATGAGCTGATTGGCTGCTGGACAGGTAGATGTAGGAAGGACGTTCCTGATGGTGGTGGTCTGGAGAACAGGGGTCACAGCCTCATCATACGCAGTAGACCGAGATTTAGGACAGAGATGAGGAAAAATGTCTTCACCCAAGAGAGTGTTCGGCCTGTGGAATTGGTTACCACGGGAAGTAGTTGCGGTAAAATATTGTGGGTGGGATTCTCCAGTCTCCCCACTGGAGGCGCTGTGCTTCCGGCAGGAAAATTGAATTGTAAAAGTGGAGAATTCCGGCCACTGTGTGTTTTCGAGAAGTAGTTAGACATAGCGAAGGGGATCAAAGGTTATGGGGGGAAGACAGGATTAGGCTATTGAGTTGGATGGTCAGCCATGATCATAATGAATGGCGGAGCAGGCTCGAAGGGCCGAATGGCCTCCTCCTGCACCTACCTTCTGTGTTCTTTGGCTGCACCAGACTTTGCAGGAAGTTAAATGTCTCCAACCCCCCCCCCCCAATTGTACTCAGGAAAGTTGTGACCACAGTATTGGTACGGTGGCCCAGTGGTTAGCACTGTTACCTCACAGCTCTAGGGACCCAGGTTCAATTCCGGCCTCGGGTGACTGTCTGTGCGGAGTCAGCACGTTCTCCCCGTGTGTGCGTGGGTTTCCTCCGGGTGCCCCGGTTTCCTCCCACAGTCCAAAGATGTGCAGGTTAGGTGGATTGGCCATGATAGATCGCCCCTTAGTGTCCAAAGGTTAGGTGGGATTTCTGGGTTACGGAGATAGGGTGGAGGTGTGAGCTTAGGTAGGGTGCTCTTTCCTAGGGCCAGGGCAGTCTTAATGGGCTGAACGGCCTCCTACACTGTAAATTCTATGATCTATGCCGCAATTTGATTGGCTTGGACAAAATAATCGAATCTTTCCGTTTATGAGCTCTACTATTCGGTGTTCTCATCATATGCTCCCACGGTGCCAAATATTCTCACCGTTTGCACTGTGGATTTGCATAAGCACGATGTACCACAAATCTTCTCGCACTCCCTCACCTCTTCTTTCAAACACGATACCCCTGAGCTCAGCCTGTTTCCTTCCAAGTTTTAAAACTCCCCCAGCTCTAAACTATTGTTGCAGGGCACTTCCTACTCACAGTGCTCCCTATATTGTTCCAGAACTTTCCAGGCAGAGCACGTGGCAAGCTTCTTTTCGATAGAAATTCCTCCAAAATCCACATTTAAATTTTGGTTCCCTCGATGGCTGCTACCTTTTTGGGTCGACCATTTTTCGACTTTTGTGAACTTCTCCAGGAGTCTGCAACGTAGTTCCAACGTCCTCGTCGCCACTTTCCTTTACAGTATATTTGAAGGATTGGCGTCTGACCAAGAAGGCACAAATAAACAAGAGCTTTATTGGAAAGGAGTTTGCTCTACAGGCGGTGAGGGTAGACTGCCCATTTGCCCATGCCAACGGCCAACGATATCATCAAGTTGTCACGTAATCAGACTCTTAAACTGACCTTGTTGCAAATAAAAACGACCATGAATGCACAGCAGAGAGTGGGCCAGATGCTGTCCTTTCATCCTCTGGTACTGCGATTGTTCTGGTCTGATTTGTCAGATTGTAACATCACTAATACTGATATAATTAAACCTTTATAGCTGCTGCTATTACTGGAACGGCACAGCCTCTGGGATTTTGAACTCAAACTCAGGGCTGCTCGACAAAATGGAAATATCGGACTTGTCTTGCATAGAATGGTGTTTGGTAGCGTCACTCTGATCGTGATAG
>NC_092720.1:216329646-216357146 GCF_047496885.1 Scyliorhinus torazame | reverse complement strand
TGATCCGCACCCTCACCCACCAGTCAGAAAGGCGCGGCGTTCGAAACAGCCACCCCGCGGAGACGTGACGCGATGATCCGTGCGTGCAGCAGTGTCTTTTTCCATGGACGAGGCAGTGAACGCGGCCCCAGCTGTTCTGCCCCTCTGGGGAGGACATGAGAGAGTCTGCGGCCACGATTTCAAAGAAGAGAAGAGAGACTTAGAGTAGGTCGGCACTGACGTGATGGGCTGAAGGGTCTCTTGATGTGCTGTAAAACCCTGTCACTCTCTGACTTTGCTCCTGTCATGTGAGAGTACCTTTAAGAACTGGATGTTTATCAAATAGCTGTAGTGGATGTACCTTTAAGAAATGGGTGTTTATCAAATAGCTGCAGTGATGTCAGTGAGAGCTCTGACTCTGCTTTCACTTCGCTTTGAGCAAAAAGCTGGTGTGTGCCCGTGTGTTTTAGTTTCGCTTTCGGAGTGGAGAGCTGCAGGGAAAGCCAGCAGATGTGTTTGGATATCTCTCCGAGCTAAAGAATGTTCATCTGGGTGATTTCAAAGTAATACCTGTTTCTGTAGAGAATTTAAACCTGCTGTCTTTCTGTAAAAAGGGTCTTTTGGTTTTCTGGATGTTGTTAGGAAAGTTATGAAGGGTTATTTATAGAATATTGTATCTGTGGGGATTATTGGTGTTGATAGTTATTAAGATGTTTACTGTGGGTTTATCAAGTGTTAACTGGATTCATAAATAAACATGGTTTTGTTTTAAAAGTACTTTAGATCTCTGTTGCATCACACCTGTAAGGTGGGCCCTTGTGCTCCCCATACCACAATCTATTAAAAGTCGTTGGTCAGGTGAACTTCATGATACACTTTGGTGTTCTCTAAACCTGGCCCATAACAGCCCCCTCCCTTTTGCTGTAGAAGCCAGGTATTTCAAATACAATTGGTATAGGTAAAAGATAGCTGTTTAAGCATAGATATTAAGCCCCAGTTTTAAATACTCATTTAAAAATGAGAATTTCAGCACCCATAAATTCAGGTCTTCAATAGATACATGAAACAGGATAAAATTCCATCATAGATTAAAACAGCACAGTTGCAAGACAATTTGACACTGCTTGTGCTAATTGTCAAGGACAAGGGCTGAGTTCCATGGCAACGAGGTGGCAGGAGTCCAGTGCAGCTTGTAGATCATTGAATCAAATATATATTTCACTCAATCTTTCTCGATATGAAGTCTCCATTGTTACATTGGGCTGGTTTAACACACTGGGCTAAATCGCTGGCTTTTAAAGCAGACCAAGGCAGGCCAGCAGCCCGGTTCAATTCCCATACCAGCCTCCCCGAACAGGCGCCGGAATGTGGCGACTAGGGGCTTTTCACAGTAACTTCATTTGAAGCCTATTTGTGACAATAAGCGATTTTCATTTCATTTCATTTCATTAGCCAAGCTAGCTTAAAACCAGTTTATTGCTGGTCAAGATTAGCAGAATATCACATTCCATAACATGCAGACATGAAACAATTAAAAGCTAATGTTGCACATTGAAGATGGACGGCTTGCCATCAAATCAAATGTGTTTGAGTCTAACCCAAACCAATTCGGATTATATTGGGGTGTGGTTAGATGACTTAAGACAGATATGAAAGTGTATAACTAAAAAGTTTCTCCCCGCCATTTTAGCTGTCTTTTTCGGGGTGTTAGTCTGTGTCAGTGATGTAGTCTGTCAGAGTGTTAGTATGTCTGTCTGTCTGTTAGTTTGTTAGTCTGTCCTTAATTGTCTGCCTTTGATTCTCTGAGTCTGTCAGTCTGTTTAGTCTGTCTTTGTAGTGATGTAGTGTATTTTTGACTTTGAGTTTGAGTTTAGCTGAAGATTAGCTCTCTCTCTCTCTCTCTTCGTGTTTCATTGCCAGACTTTGACCTTTTAAAAGTTACTTTCGAGCTGTCTGCCTAAGCAAAGAAAGATAATGCCTGTAATTCTCTGAAAGCTTTGAATTGTCTACGAATTGCCTTTTAAATAACTTTCAAATTGTAATCAATAGAAGACAAATAAACCAATTCTTTTTGGCACCTGAGAAGTTTTAACTGCAAATTTCTGCTGAGTTCCAGTATTCGCAAAGTGCTACTGGTAACCGAATAGTAGAAATAATATAAATTCCTTCAACTTTACACAGTGGAATAATACTAGGAATCCAACAACTTGGCGTAGTCCAAAAATATTACAGATCTTACTACTTGTCGTAGTGCGCCAGGACTTTGATTCATCAAATAAGCTTCCCCCAACTTGGCCTAGTTCGGCAGGTTAAGATCCATTAAATCGCAAAATTCCAACACTTGCTCCATCCCCACCCACCACCCTCCCTCTCCCGCACCCCACTAACAATGCCTCCCCCTCACCCCCTCAGCAGCCTTACAATCAACCGCAAGCAAATGAGGCTAAATATGTATCCTCTGAATGCAGGTCAGTGGATATTGTCACGACACCCGGGGCTAACGCGCAGTCAACTTCAGTCCCACTTGACGGGGAATCACAACAGAAGTGAAGGTAGATTTTGGGTCCGAAAACTACAGTCACCAGGTTTGTAACTTTAAAACTTTTCATTATGCACAATATTATAATTAAATGGACAGAAGATGTAACTGGCTGTTCTGGGCCAGGGTTTAGAGAACCCCAAAGCATATCATGGAGTTCACCTGATCCACAACTTTTAATAGATTGTGGTATGGGGAGCACACGGCCCACTCTACAGGTGTGGAACAGCAAAAATCGAAAAGTATTTTTTAAAAGCAAAACAATGTTTATTCTATGAACTCAAGTTAACCTTTTTAAAACATACAGTGAACATCTTAGCAACCATCAATTCAAATACAACCCCCAAAGAATACAACACTAAGTAATCCTTAATAACTTCTCAAACAACATCCAGAAGACAAAAGAAACACCTTTTAACAGAAGCACATCAGGTTTACATTCACTACTGGAACATTTATAATTCTGAATTCACCAAATGATCAAGAGATAGTCTTTTCATGGCAGAGAGATCAACAGTACACCTGCTCTGTCTGGCTTCAGCTCCAACACTGAAAACAAAACTAAAACACACCCTGCAGCAAACAGCCTAAAACAAAAGTAAAAAGATGACAGGCAGCCCAGCTCCACCCACTCTCTGACATCACTGCAGTAGTAAACACCCATTTCTTAAAGGTAATCTCACTACAGATATTTATATACACACCCATTTATAAACACCCATTTCTTAAAGGTACTCTCACATGACACTGACTATCTAATATCCCTTTCCCTTCACAACTCACTCCCAACTCTCCCCACACACAAACTTCAACATACACACACACACACACACACATACATACAGACAGAAGTCTTACAACACCAGGTTAAAGTCCAACAGGTTTGTTTCAAACACTAGCTTTCGGAGCGCTGCTCCTTCCTCAGGTCAATGAATCGTAGGAACGGTGTTTGGAGGGAGTCGGTTCGATTGGTTATCTGGCAAGATGTGTTGGCCAGGGACAGTGTTCAGCCTGACAGCGTTTAGCAATTGGCTCCTGCGTGATGCCTGATGGGAGAGCTGAGCAGAAGTGTTTCGACCCAGGAAGTGAAAGGAACGGTTTCCCTCCCTCTCTCTCTCTCTCTCTGCTGCTGGCTGAAGTGGAAGAACTTCTCTATTGTTCTAAAAGCAGTGAACGCCTGGCACCCCATTGCTGTGAACCTGAAATGAATCTGAGTTTGCAGAGAAGGTGGACAGCCTTGTCAACGAAACCCTCTCAAGCTTAGAAGGAAGAAGTACCAAAACAAAAGCCTGAACATCGGAAAGACTTTGGCTGGAAGTCATCCCAGTGCATAAAAGATTGTTATCCTTTTATTTTATCAATGTTGTCTGTCTGTTTCCGCCACCCTATCCCCTCCATGCTATCTGTATGTATGATGTGGAGATGCTGGCGTTGGACTGGGGTGAGCACAGTAAGAAGTCTTACAACACCAGGTTAAAGTCCAACAGGTTTGTTTCGAATCACTAGCTTTCGGAGCACTTCTCCTTCCTCAGGTGAATGAAGAGGTCTGTTCCAGAAACACATATATAGACAAATTCAAAGATGCCAAACAATGCTAGGAATGTGAGCATTAGCAGGTGATTAAATCTTTACAGATCCAGAGATGGGGTAACCCCAGGTTAAAGAGGTGTGAATTGTCTCAAGCCAGGACAGTTGGTAGGATTTCGCAGGCCAGATGGTGGGGGATGAATGTAATGCGACATGAATCCCAGGTCCCGGTTGAGGCCGCACTCATGTGTGCGGAACTTGGCTATAAGTTTCTGCTCGGCGATTCTGCGTTGTCGCGCGTCCTGAAGGCCGCCTTGGAGAACGCTTACCCGGAGATCAGAGGCTGAATGCCCTTGACTGCTGAAGTGTTCCCCGACTGGAAGGGAACATTCCTGTCTGGTGATTGTCGCGCGATGTCCGTTCATTCGTTGTCGCAGCGTCTGCATGGTCTCGCCAATGTACCACGCTTCGGGACATCCTTTCCTGCAGCGTATGAGGTAGACAACATTGGCCGAGTCGCACGAGTATGTACCGCGTACCTGGTGGGTGGTGTTCTCACGTGTAATGGTGGTACCCATGTCGATGATCTGGCACGTCTTGCAGAGATTGCCATGGCAGGGTTGTGTGGTGTCGTGGTCACTGTTCTGAAGACTGGGTAGTTTGCTGCAAACAATGGTTTGTTTGAGGTTGCGCGGTTGTTTGAAGGCAAGTAGTGGGGGTGTGGGGGTGACCTTGGCAAGATGTTCATCTTCATCAATGACGTGTTGAAGGCTGTGAAGAAGATGTCATAGTTTCTCCGCTCCGGGAAAGTACTGGACGACGAAGGGTATTCTGTCGGTTGTGTCCCGTGTTTGTCTTCTGAGGAGGTCGGTGCGGTTTTTCGCTGTGGCGCATTGGAACTGTCGATCGATGAGTCGAGCGCCATATCCCGTTTGTACGAGGGCATCTTTCAGTGTCTGTCGATGTCTGTTATGCTGCTCCTTGTCTGAGCGGATTCTGTGTATATGGAGGGCTTCTCCATAGGGGATGGCTTCCTTAATGTGTTTAGGGTGGAAGCTGGAGAAGTGGAGCATCGTGAGTTTTTCCGTGGGCTTGCGTTGAAGCGAAGTGCTGAGGTGACCGGCCTTGATGGAGAGGAGTGTGTCCAAGAACTCTGATTTTGGAGAGTAGTCCATGGTGAGTCTGATGGTGGGATGGAACTTATTAATGTCATCGTGTAGTCGTTTCAGTGATTCTTCGCCGTGGGTCCAAAGGAAAAAAATGTCAGCGATGTATCTGGTGTATAACGTCGGTTGAAGGTCCTGTGCGGTGAGTAGGTCTTGTTCAAACTTGTGCATGAAGATGTTGGCGTATTGAGGTGCGAATTTGGTCCCCATGGCTGTTCCGTGCGTCTGGATGAAGAACTTGTTGTCGAAGGTGAAGACGTTGTGATCCAGAATGAAGCGGTCACTGCTTTTAGAACAATCAGTTCTTCCACTTCAGCCAGCAGCAGAGAGAGAGAGAGAGAGAGGGGGAAACCGTTCCTTTCACTTCCTGGGTCGAAACATTTCTGCTCAGCTCTCCCATCAGGCATCACGCAGGAGCCAATTGCTAAACGCTGTCAGGCTGAACACTGTCCCTGGCCAACACATCTTGCCAGATAACCAATCGAACCGACTCCCTCCAAACCCCGTTCCTACGATTCATTCAGTGCCGAGGAATGTGGTTTCTCCTTTCCAAAACAGGACCAGGGAACACAGTGTCTGGCAAGCACTCTTCTGCTTAAAGGCACACCCTGGTTACGGGTCTATGGCCCAAACATAAGAAAAGAAAAGAAATGGGAATAAAGGAAATAAACAGGAAGAACTCTTACAATATCCATGGGGAGAGATTAGTTTCCAATGATTCAAATTGGTTAAAAGGAAAGTGAAGAATTATAAAAACTAGGAGCAGGAGTTGGCCACCTGGCCCCTCGAGCCTGCTCCGCTATTCAATGAAATCATGGCTGATCTTTTGTGGACTCAGCTCCACTTTCCGGCCCGAACACCATAACCCTTAATCCCTTTATTCTTCCAAAAACTATCTATCTTTATCTTAAAAACATTTAATGAAGGAGCCTCTACTGCTTCACTGGGCAAGGAATTCCATAAATTCACAACCCTTTGGGTGAAGAATTTCCTCCTAAGCTTAGTCCTAAATCTACTTCTCCTTATTTTGAGGCTATGCCCCCTAGTTCTGCTTTCACCCGCCAGTGGAAACAACCTGCCCGCATCTATCCTATCTATTCCCTTCATAAATTTATATGTTTCTATAAGATCCCCCCTCATCATTCTAAATTCCAATGTGTACAGTCCCAGTCTACTCAACCTCTCTTCGTAATCTAACCTCTTCAGCTCTTGGATTAACCTAGTGAATCTCCTCTGCACACCCTCCAGCACCTGTACGTCATTTCTCATGCAAGGAGACCAAAACTGAACACAATACGCCAGGTGTGGTCTCACTAACACCTTATACAATTGCAACATAACCTCCTAGTCTTAAACTCCATCCCTCTAGCAATGAAGGACAAAATTGCATTCGCTTTCTTAATCACCTGTTGCACCTGTAAACCAACTTTTTGCGACTCATGCACTAGCACACCCAGGTCTCTCTGCACAGCAGCATGTTTTAATATTTTATCATTTCAATAATAATCCCTTTTGCTGTTATTCCTACCAAAATGGATAACCTCACATTTGTCAACGTTGTATTCCATCTGCCAGACCCTAGCCCATTCACTTAGCCTATCCAAATCGCTCTGCAGACTTCCAGTATCCTCTGCACTTTTTGCTTTACCACTTATTTTAGTGTCGTCTGCAAACTTGGACACATTGCCCTTGGTCCCCAACTCCAAATCATCTATGTAAATTGTGAACAGTTGTGGGCCCAACACTGATCCTGAGGGAAACCACTAGCTACTGATTGCCAACCAGAGAAACACCCATTATCTTCCTCTGTCAGTCGGAAGCCAGATTGTGGGTCTGATCTATTCAGTAAACATGAGACAAATTGATGGTCATCATTTGTAGAGCCACAAAAACATTGAGTTAATTTTGGTTACTTGTTTTTAGCGAGGTGGGGGTCCACTGACCCAGCCAGCATTTATTGTCCATCCCTAATTGCCCCTTGACAAGGTGGTGCTGAGCTGCCACCTTGCAGGCCGTTTCTTCAGTGTCACTGGGTCAAAATCCTGGAGCTCCCTCCCTAACAGCACAGTGGGTGTACCTACGCCTCGGGGACTGCAGCGGGTTCAAGAAGGAGGCTCACCACCAAGCTTAAAGGGGCAATTAGGAATGGTCAATAAATGCTGGCAATATGGGTGGCATGGTAGCACAGTGGTTAGCACTGTTGCTTCACAGCGCCAGAGTCCCGGGTTCGATTCCCGGCTTGAGTCACTGTCTGTGCGGAGTCTGCACGTTCTCCCCGTGTGTGCGTGGGTTTCCTCCGGGTGCTCCGGTTTCCTCCCACAAGTCCTGAAAGACGTGCTGTTAGGTAATTCGGATATTATGAATTCTCCCTCTGTGTACCCGAACAGGCGGCGGAATGTGGCGACGAGGGGATTTTCACAGTAAAGTGGGGCTGGTTTAGCACACTGGGCTAAATAGCTGGCTTTTAAATCAGACCAAGACAGGCCAGCAGTTCAATTCCCGTACCAGCCTCCCCGAACAGGCGCCGGAATGTGGCGACTAGGGGCTTTTCACAGTAACTTCATTTGAAGCCTGCTTGTGACAATAAGTGCTTTTCATTTCATTTTTTCATTCATTAACTTCATTGCAGTGTTAATGTAGGCATTGTTGTGACATTTGTGACACTAATAAAGATTATAAATGCTGACCCACATCCTAGGAAATAATTAAAAACTCTCTTATCTGGAGCTGTGTCAGTAAAACTTGAGTCATTACAGTACTGGTCTTTTAATAGCGTCTTTATCTCCATTTGAGATTATTATTGAGAAACAAGAGATGGGACAAATTAATATTCATATAAATATCAACTGAAACCTCTTTGTATCCAGAGTTCAAAAGTTTATTTGTATCGGGTGAATCCTGTAACCCACAGTTTACAGTTTCCTGCTCTATTTCCAGTTCGAATACAGTCAGAAGGTGAGATGGCTCGACTAAGAATTCAAATTTCCACCCCCCATTCTGGTTTCATTAGTGAAGGGGCAATCAGACATGTTGTGATGTTGCAGTGATGCCATAGCTAGCTTAGGACTGAGTGGTGATGTTGGAACTAAGGTCACCGAATAAATAATGTCTCTGGGCTTCAGGCAATATCGAATGAGTGCATGTGTCGTCCCAGATTCTCATTAGTGCCGAAGTCAGAGGGCGAGGGAGCTCCGTCAGACAGGCTAGGAAACAGATAGTTAACAGTAACTTTAAAAAAAAAAAATTTTTTTAATATAAATTTTTAAAAAAAACTTTTAATTTTAATTAATTGACGCAATGTCAGTTAGAGGGTGCAGTGCTCTGACTGTGAGATGTGGCAGGTCCGGGAGGCTTCCAGCATCCCGGATGGCTTCATCTGCAGAAAGTGCACCCAACTGGAGCTCCTCACAGACCGCATGGTTCGGTTGGAGCAGCAATTGGATGCACTTAGGAGCATGCAGGTGGCGGAAAGCGTCATGGATCGCAGTTATATAAATGTGGTCACACCCAAGGTGCAGGCAGAGAAATGGGTGACCACCAGAAAGGGCAGGCAGTCAGTGCAGGAATCCCCTGTGGTTGTCCCCCTCTCGAACAGGTATACCCCTTTGGATACTGTCGGGGGGGATAGCCTATCAGGGGAAAACAGCAGCAGCCAGAGCAGTGGCACCACGGCTGGCTCTGATGTTCAGAAGGGAGGGTCAAAGCGCAGAAGAGCAATAGTAATAGGGGACGCTATAGTCAGGGGCACAGATAGGCGCTTCTGTGGACGTGAAAGAGACTCCAGGATGGTATGTTGCCTCCCTGGTGCCAGGGTCCAGCATGTCTCCGAACGGGTAGAGGGCATCGTGAAGGGGAGGGCAAACAGGCAGAGGTCGTTGTACATATTGGTACTAACGACATAGGCAGGAAGGGGCATGAGGTCCTGCAGCAGGAGTTCAGGGAGCTAGGCAGAAAGTTAAAAGACAGGACCTCGAGGGTTGTAATCTCGGGATTACTCCTGTGCCACGTGCCAGTGAGGCTAGAAATAGGAAGATAGAGCAGCTAAACACGTGGCTAAACAGCTGGTGTAGGAGGGAGGGTTTCCGTTATCTGGACCACTGGGAGCTCTTCCGGGGCAGGTGTGACCTATATTAGAAGGACGGGTTGCATCTAAACCGGAGAGGCATAAATATCCTGGCCGCGAGGTTTGCTAGTGTCACATGGGAGAGTTTAAACTAGTATGGCAGGGGGGTGGGCACGGGAGCAATAGGTCAGAAGGTGAGAGCATTGCGGGAGATGCTCTGAGGCAGAGCAGACAGGGAGAAGTTGCTGAACACAGCGGGTCTGGTGGCCTGAAGTGCATATGTTTTAATGCAAGAAGTATTACGGGTAAGGCAGATGAACTTAGAGCTTGGATTAGTACTTGGAACTATGATGTTGTTGCCATTACAGAGACCTAGTTGAGGGAAGGGCAGGATTGGCAGCTAAACGTTCCAGGATTTAGATGTTTCAGGTGGGATAGAGGGGGGTGTAAAAGGGGTGGCGGAGTTGCGCTACTGGTTAGGGAGAATATCACAGCTGTACTGCGGGAGGACACCTCAGAGGGCAGTGAGGCTATATGGGTGGAGATCAGGAATAAGAAGGGTGCAGTCACAATGTTGAGGGTTTACTACAGGCCTCCCAACAGCCAGCGGGAGATAGGGGAGCAGATAGGTAGACAGATTTTGGAAAAGAGTAAAAACAACAGGGTTGTGGTGATGGGAGACTTCAACTTCCCCAATATTGACTGGGACTCACTTAGTGCCAGGGGCTTAGACGGGGCAGAGTTTGTAAGGAGGGCTTCTTAAAACAATATGTGGACAGTCCAACTAGGGAAGGGGCGGTACTGGACCTGGTATTGGGGAGTGAGCCCGGCCAGGTGGTAGATGTTTCAGTAGGGGAGCATTTCGGGAACAGTGACCACAATTCAGTAAGTTTTAAAGTGCTGGTGGACAAGGATAAGAGTTGTCCTAGGATGAATGTGCTAAATTGGGGGAAGGCTAATTATAACAATATTAGGCGGGAACTGAAGAATATAGATTGGGGGCGGATGTTTGAGGGCAAATCAACATCTGACATGTGGGAGGCTTTCAAGTGTCAGTTGAAAGGAATTCAGGACCGGCATGTTCCTGTGAGGAAGAAGGATAAATACGGCAATTTTCAGGAACCTTGGATAACAAGAGATATTGTAGGCCTCGTCAAAAAGAAAAAGGAGGCATTTGTCAGGGCTAAAAGGCTGGGAACAGACGAAGCCTGTGTGGAATATAAGGAAAGTAGGAAGGAACTTAAGCAATGAGTCAGGAGGGCTAGAAGGGGTCACGAAAAGTCATTGACAAATAGGGTTAAGGAAAACGGACATAAAAAGCAAGAGGGTAGCCAGGGAAAGGGTTAGCCCACTGAAGGATAGGCAAGGGAATCTATGTGTGGAGCCAGAGGAAATGGGCGAGGTACTAAATGAATACTTTGCATCAGTATTCACCAAAGAAAAGAAATTGGTAAATGTTGAGTCTGGAGAAGGGTGTGTACATAGCCTGGGTCACATTGAGATCCAAAAAGACGAGGTGTTGGGTGTCTTAAAAAATATTAAGTTAGATAAGTCCCCAGGGCCTGATGGGATCTACCCCAGAATACTGAAGGAGGCTGGAGAGGAAATTGCTGAGGCCTTGACAGAAATCTTTGGATCCTCACTGTCTTCAGGTGATGTCCCGGAGGACTGGAGAATAGCCAATGTTGTTCCTCTGTTTAAGAAGGGTAGCAAGGATAATCCAGGGAACTACAGGCCGGTGAGCCTTACTTCAGTGGTAGGGAAATTACTGGAGAGAATTCTTCGAGACAGGATCGACTCCCATTTGGAAGCAAATGGACGTATTAGTGAGAGGCAGCATGGTTTTGTGAAGGGGAGGCCGTGTCTCACTAACTTGATAGAGTTTTTCGAGGAGGTCACTAAGATGATTGATGCAGGTAAGGCAGTGGATGTTGTCTATATGGACTTCAGTAAGGCCTTTGACAAGGTCCCTCATGGTAGACTAGTACAAAAGGTGAAGTCACACAGGATCAGGGGTGAGCTGGCAAGGTGGATACAGAACTGGCTAGGTCATAGAAGGCAGAGAATAGCAATGGAAGGATGCTTTTCTAATTGAAGGGCTGTGACCAGTGGTGTTCCACAGGGATCAGTGCTGGGACCTTTGCTGTTTGTAGTATATATAAATGATTTGGAGGAAAATGTAACTGGTCTGATTAGTAAGTTTGCAGATGACACAAAGGTTGGTGGAATTGCGGATAGCGATGAGGACTGTCAGAGGATACAGCAGGATTTAGATTGTTTGGAGACTTGGGCGGAGAGATGGCAGATGGAGTTTAATCTGGACAAATGTGAGGTAATGCATTTTGGAAGGTCTAATGCAGGTAGGGAATATACAGTGAATGGTAGAACCCTCAAGAGTATTGAAAGTCAAAGAGATCTAGGTGTACATGTCCACAGGTCACTGAAAGGGGCAACACAGATGGAGAAGGTAGTCAAGAAGGCATATGGCATGCTTGCCTTCATTGGCCGGCGCATTGAGTATAGGAATTGGCAAGTCATGTTGCAGCTGTATAGAACCTTAGTTAGGCCACACTATAGTGTTCAATTCTGATCGCCACACTACCAGAAGGATGTGGAGGCTTTAGAGAGGGTGCAGAAGAGATTTACCAGAATGTTGCCTGGTATGGAGGGCATTAGCTATGAGGAGCGGTTGAATAAACTCGGTTTGTTCTCACTGGAACGAAGGAGGTTGAGGGGCGACCTGATAGAGGTCTACAAAATTATGAGGGGCATAGACAGAGTAGATAGTCAGAGGCTTTTCCCCGGGGGAGAGGGGTCAATTACTAGGGGGCATAGGTTTAAGGTGAGAGGGGCAAGGTTTAGAGTAGATGTTCGAGGCAAGTTTTTTACGCAGAGGGTAGTGGGTGCCTGGAACTCGCTACCGGAGGAGGTGGTGGAAGCAGGGACGATAGTGACATTTAAGGGGCATCTTGACAAATATATGAATAGGATGGGAATAGAGGGATACGGACCCAGGAAGTGTAGAAGATTGTAGTTTAGTTGGGCAGCATGGTCGGCACAGGCTTGGAGGGCCGAAGGGCCTGTTCCTGTGCTGTACATTTCTTTGTTCTTTGCTCTTTGTAATATTGACGGAGCTCAATATATACTGACAGCCAAAGACGAAGTAACAACCACTGGATGTAAAAATGCCTCACTTTACCCGGCCGCCGCCATCCCCCCCCACTTCCCCCTTGCCAGGCCCTGGTCGAATCCCACTCAGTATCCAAAGCAATCCGGAGCAGGGCTGCAGCGTGACCAGAAGGTGGCAGCAGTACAGAGAGGATCAGAGGAGGTCATGAGGTCATTGGACCAGAGGCTCATGGGAATATCAATTCATGGGGGTCAAGGTTTCAGACGGGCAGAGGCTCACAGGACCATAGGAACATCGAGTTATATGCTCATTGAGTCAAAGGCTCATTGGGTCACAGGAACAGAGGGTTACCAGGGTCATCCGACCATGGAGCCAGGTCATAGACTCATCCGGTCAGGGGATCATAGAGTTATCGGCTCATAGAGTCCTGGGTCAAAGGTTATTAGGGTCATAGGTTCATAGAACGATAGGCTCATTGAGTCGTTGAAATATAGGGTTATAGGACAATAGGGTCATAGGGTGATCATACAACAGCACCAGAGTCATCGGAACATAGGGCCATCGGGTCAAAGGATCTTAGGCACAGAGGGACATAGGAATATTGGGTCATGGGTTGATCGAACCATAGCGTCATCGGAAAATATGTTTATAGGACCATAGGATCATATGTTTCTGGAACAATAGGACCATACAAACAGAGGCTTATAACGTCATGGGAACATCAGGTCGTAGGAACATTGGCGATTTAGCTCATTCAGATAAAAATCTCTTCCAATTATTGATGGTACTGCAGTTACTCCTGTGCCTATTGATCTCATGGAAGACCCCAAGTGGCATCAGCAGGCACCACATGCCATCTCCATGGATACTGAGGGGAGATTGGAATTGTGGAACTGAGGCAGGTTCAGAGTTGGAGAGAATTTGGGAATAACTGAATATTCACCGTCAGATCAGAGCAGTATCAGCTCCAAGGAGCCAGTCACAGGCGCGGTCCCCGGATGGCGGGCTGCTTCATCCCTCACTTTGTCACATTCCCAATGGCCGTGTGACCGCACAGCAGCGCATCTTAGATAGAGCAATGCCACCCAGCCTAGGAGGCCGAATGTCTATGGAAATGAAAGCAGTGAATGGTGAGGCACATGAGGCCATTCATCCCATTCTTCCTGTCACAGCACGGTAGCACAAGTGGCTAGCACTGTGGCTTCACAGCGCCAGGGTCCCGGGTTCGATTCCCCACTGGGTCACTGTCTGTGCAGAGTCTGCACGTTCTCCCCGTGTGTGCGTGGGTTTCCTCCGGGTGCTCCGGTTTCCTTCCGCAGTCCAAAGACGTGCAGGTTAGGTGGATTGGCCATGATCAATTACCCTTAGTGTCCAAAAAGGTTAGGAGGGGTTATTGGGTTACGAGGATTGGGTGGAAATGAGGGCTTAAGTGGGTTGGTGCAGACTCGATGGGCCGAATGGCCTCCTTCTGCACTGTATGTTCTGTGTAAGCTCTCCGACAGCGCCATACGTCTTCCGTTCCTTCACATTTGCTGATCACCTTAGCCACGTTCTCTGATTACTGACCTTTCCGCCGCTGGCAACAGTTCCACCATTGTGTCGTCAATCAAAACCACTTATACTTTCGAACACCTCTATCAAATCTTCGCTTAACCTGTCCTGCTCCAAGGAGAATAAATCCCAGCTTCTCTGGTCTCTCTATATAAAGGGCCTGGGTTAGCACAGTGGGCTAAACAGCTGGCTTGTAGTACGGAACAAGGCCAGCAGCGTGGGTTCAATTCCCGTACCGGCCTCCCCAAACAGGCGTCGGAATGCTACAGCTCAGCCTTCAACACCATCATTCCGACCAAACTCATCTCCAAACTCTGTGGCCTGGGCCTCAGCTCCTCCCTCTGTGACTCGATCCTGAACTTTCTCACCCACAGGCCACAATCAGTAAAGATAGGCAACAACACCTCCTCCACGATCATCCTCAACACCCCACAAGGCTGTGTCCTCAGTCCCCTCCTATACTCCTTATACACCTATGACTGTGTGGCCAAATTGCCCTCCAACTCGATTTTCAAATTTGCTGATGACACCACCGTAGTGGGTCGGATTTCAAACAATGACGAGACAGAGTACAGGAAGGAGATAGAGAATCTGGTGAACTGGTGCGGCGACAATAATCTCTCCCTCAATGTCAACAAAACGAAGGAGATTGTCATCGACTTCAGGAAGTGTAGTGGAGAACATGCCCCTGTCTACATTAATGGGAACGAAGTAGAAAGGGTCAAGAGCTTCAAGTGTTTAGGTGTGCAGATCACCAACAGCCTGTCCTGGTCCCCCCATGCCAACACTACAGTTAAGAAAGCCCACCAACGACTCTACTTTCTCAGAAGACTAAGGAAATTTGGCATGTCAGCTACGACCCTCACCAACGTCTACAGATGCCCCATAGAAAGCATTCTTTCTGGTTGTATCACAGCTTGGTATGGAGCCTGCTCTGCCCAAGACCGCAGGAAACTACAAAAGGTTGTGAATGTAGCCCAGTCCATCACGCAAACCAGCCTCCCGTCCATTGACTCTATCGATAATTCCCGCTGCCTCAGAAAGGCAGCCAGCATAATTAAGGACCCCACGCACCCCGGACATACTCTCTTCCACCTCCTTCCGTCAGGAAAAAGATACCAAAGTTTGAGGTCAGGTACCAACCGACTCAAGAACAGCTTCTTCCCTGCTGCCATCAGACTTTTGAATGGACCTATCTCGTATTAAGTTGATCTTTTCTCTACACCTTGCTATAACTGTAACATTACATTCTGCAGTCTCTCCTTCCTCCCCTATGTACGGTATGCATTGTTTGAACAGCATGCAAGAAACAATACTTTTCACTGTATACCAATACATGTGACAATAATAAATCAAATCAAATCAAACTGGGGGCTTTTCACAGTAACTTCATTTGAAGCCTACTCGTGACAATAAGCAATTATTATTCTAATACTAGGCTGTTTCAGAGGGCAGAGGGATCGAAGGAAATGCCAATCAATTCAGTTAGATTCAGTATTGCCATGGAAACGGTCAGAGATAAAGCAGGATTAAAAAGTTCGAACTGGAGGAAGGCAAATTTTGCAAAAACGAGAAGGAACTTGGCTGAGGTGGACTGGCCAGTATTGCTGGAGGATAAATCTGTGTCTCCGTGTTTACAAAGGAAATAGATGATGCTGATCTAGTAGTCCAGGACTAACACTGTGAGATATTGGATGGGAGAATCATCAAGTGAGAGGAAGTACTCGAAGGATTGAAATGCTTGAAAGTAGATAAGTCGCCAGGACCAGATGGATTGTTTCCGAGGCTGCTGAAGAGGGTCAGGGAGGAGATAGTAGATGACCTGAGGATGGTTCTCCAATCCTCACTACACACAGGGGAGGAACTGGAGTTCTGAAGAAATGCAAATGTGGGTCCATTGTTCAAAAACAGATCAAAGGAAATGCCGAACAATTAGAGGCCAGTTAGTCTTACATCAGCGGGAGGCAAAATTACTAGAATCAATCCTGAGAGAGAGGATTAACTGTCACACAGAAAGGCATGTATAGTCAGCATGGATTTATTAAAGAAGGCCTTGCCTCACACATTTGGTTGAATTCTTTGAGGAAGTGACAAGAAGGGTTGTTGAAGGTAATGTGGTGGATGTGGTGTGTATGGATTATAGCAAGGCGTTTGACAAAGTCCCACATGGCAGATTGCAGTCGATTTCGGCGGGAGAACAGCTGGTGAGTCAGTTTCAGCGGGAGCAGTGCGGAAGTGGCTGCTGGGCGGTAAGTCTGTCCTTTAAAAGCACTTGTCTTTGCAGGGGCAGGCCAGTCGATTTCGGCGGGAGAACAGCTGGTGAGTCAGTTTCAGCGGGAGCAGTGCGGAAGTGGCTGCTGGGAGGTAAGTCTGTCCTTTAAAAGCACTTGTCTTTGCAGGGGCAGGCCAGTCGATTTCGGCGGGAGAACAGCTGGTGAGTCAGTTTCAGCGGGAGCAGTGCGGAAGTGGCTGCTGGGAGGTAAGTCTGTCCTTTAAAAGCACTTGTCTTTGCAGGGGCAGGCCAGTCGATTTCCGCGGGAGGACAGCTGGTGAGTCAGTTTCAGCGGGAGTGGAGCTGGCTGGTTAGTCAATTTCAGCAGGAGCTGTTTTAGGCGGGAATAGGAAGTCGACCCGCGGACATCTGGGAAGACTCTCACCAATAAATTCTGGTGGAGAGGAAACCCGAGACACTACACGTGTAGTGTCTCCCACCCGCCCTCCTCCTCTAACCTAATAATAAAACCCATTGGTCTGAGGTAAGTACCATGTTTTATTATATTATTATTTTTTATAAAAAATTTAATTTAGTTGTTAGCCAGATCTTGGTAGAAAGTTAGAGGAATGGCAGGGAAGGGAGTGCAATGTTCCTCCTGCAGGATGTTTGAGGTGAGGGATGCAGTTAGTGTCCCTGCTGATTTTACCTGCAGGAAGTGCTGCCATCTCCAGCTCCTCCAAGACCGAGTTAGGGAACTGGAGCTGGAGTTGGAAGAACTTCGGATCATTCGGGAGGCAGAAGGGGTCATAGATAGCAGCTTCAGGGAATTAGTTACACCAAAGATTGGAGATAGGTGGGTAACTGTAAGAGGGGCTGGGAAAAAGCAGTCAGTGCAGGGATCCCCTGCGGTCGTTCCCCTGAGAAACAAATATACCGCTTTGGATACTTGTGGGGGGGACGACTTACCAGGGGTAAGCCATGGGGTACGGGCCTCTGGCACGGAGTCTGTCCCTGTTGCTCAGAAGGGAAGGGGAGAGAGGAGCAGAGCATTAGTAATTGGGGACTCTATAGGCAGGGGCACAGATAGGAGATTTTGTGGGAGCGTGAGAGACTCATGTTTGGTATGTTGCCTCCCAGGTGCAAGGGTACGTGATGTCTCGGATCGTGTTTTCCGGGTCCTTAGGGGGGAGGGGGAGCAGCCCCAAGTCGTGGTCCACATTGGCACTAACGACATAGGTAGGAAAGGGGACAAGGATGTCAGGCAGGCTTTCAGGGAGCTAGGATGGAAGCTCAGAACTAGAACAAACAGAGTTGTTATCTCTGGGTTGTTGCCCGTGCCACGTGATAGTGAGATGAGGAATAGGGAGAGAGAGCATTTAAACACGTGGCTACAGGGATGGTGCAGGCGGGAGGGATTCAGATTTCTGGATAACTGGGGCTCTTTCTGGGGAAGGTGGGACCTCTACAGACAGGATGGTCTACATCTGAACCTGAGGGGCACAAATATCCTGGGGGGGAGATTTGTTAGTGCTCTTTGGGGGGGTTTAAACTAATGCAGCAGGGGCATGGGAACCTGGATTGTAGTTTTAGGGTAAGGGAGAATGAGAGTATAGAGGTCAGGAGCACAGATTTGACGTCGCAGGAGGGGGCCAGTGTTCAGGTAGGTGGTTTGAAGTGTATCTACTTCAATGCCAGGAGTATACGAAACAAGGTAGGGGAACTGGCAGCATGGGTTGGTACCTGGGACTTCGATGTTGTGGCCATTTCGGAGACATGGATAGAGCAGGGTCAGGAATGGATGTTGCAGGTTCCGGGTTTAGGTGTTTTAGTAAGCTCAGAGAAGGAGGCAAAAGAGCGGGAGGTGTGGCGCTGCTAGTCAAGAGCAGTATTACGGTGGCGGAGAGGATGCTAGATGGGGACTCTTCTTCCGAGGTAGTATGGGCTGAAGTTAGAAACAGGAAAGGAGAGGTCACCCTGTTGGGAGTTTTTTTATAGGCCTCCTAATAGTTCTAGGGATGTAGAGGAAAGGATGGCGAAGATGATTCTGGATAAGAGCGAAAGTAACAGGGTAGTTATTATGGGAGACTTTAACTTTCCAAATATTGACTGGAAAAGATATAGTTCGAGTACAATAGATGGGTCGTTTTTTTGTACAGTGTGTGCAAGAGGGTTTCCTGACACAATATGTTGACAGGCCAACAAGAGGCGAGGCCACGTTGGATTTGGTTTTGGGTAATGAACCAGGCCAGGTGTTGGATTTGGAGGTAGGAGAGCACTTTGGGGACAGTGACCACAATTCGGTGACGTTTACGTTAATGATGGAAAGGGATAAGTATACACCGCAGGGCAAGAGTTATAGCTGGGGGAAGGGCAATTATGATGCCATTAGACGTGACTTGGGGGGATAAGGTGGAGAAGTAGGCTGCAAGTGTTGGGCACACTGGATAAGTGGGGCTTGTTCAAGGATCAGCTACTGCGTGTTCTTGATAAGTATGTACCGGTCAGGCAGGGAGGAAGGCGTCGAGCGAGGGAACCGTGGTTTACCAAGGAAGTGGAATCTCTTGTTAAGAGGAAGAAGGAGGCCTCTGTGAAGATGAGGTGTGAAGTTTCAGTTGGGGCGATGGATAGTTACAAGGTAGCGAGGAAGGATCTAAAGAGAGAGCTAAGACGAGCAAGGAGGGGACATGAGAAGTATTTGGCAGGAAGGATCAAGGAAAACCCAAAAGCTTTCTATAGGTATGTCAGGAATAAGCGAATGACTAGGGAAAGAGTAGGACCAGTCAAGGACAGGGATGGGAAATTGTGTGTGGAGTCTGAAGCGATATGCGAGATACTAAATGAATATTTTTCGTCAGTATTCACTCAGGAAAAAGATAATGTTGTGGAGGAGAATGCTGAGCCCCAGGCTAATAGAATAGATGGCATTGAGGTACGTAGGGAAGAGGTGTTGGCAATTCTGGACAGGCTGAAAATAGATAAGTCCCCGGGACCTGATGGGATTTATCCTAGGATTCTCTGGGAGGCCAGGGAAGAGATTGCTGGACCTTTGGCTTTGATTTTTATGTCATCATTGGCTACAGGAATAGTGCCAGAGGACTGGAGGACAGCAAATGTGGTCCCTTTGTTCAAAAAGGGGAGCAGAGACAACCCCGGCAACTATAGACCGGTGAGCCTCACGTCTGTAGTGGGTAAAGTCTTGGAGGGGATTATAAGAGACAAGATTTATAATCATCTAGATAGGAATAATATGATCAGGGATAGTCAGCATGGCTTTGTGAAGGGTAGGTCATGCCTCACAAACCTTATTGAGTTCTTTGAGAAGGTGACTGAACAGGTCGATGAGGGTAGAGCAGTTGATGTGGTGTATATGGATTTCAGCAAAGCGTTTGATAAGGTTCCCCACGGTAGGCTATTGCAGAAAATACGGAGGCTGGGGACTGAGGGTGATTTAGAGATGTGGATCAGAAATTGGCTAGCTGAAAGAAGACAGAGGGTGGTGGTTGATGGGAAATGTTCAGAATGGAGTTCAGTCACAAGTGGAGTACCACAAGGATCTGTTCTGGGGCCGTTGCTGTTTGTCATTTTTATCAATGACCTAGAGGAAGGCGCAGAAGGGTGGGTGAGTAAATTTGCAGACGATACTAAAGTCGGTGGTGTTGTCGATAGTGTGGAAGGATGTAGCAGGTTACAGAGGGATATAGATAAGCTGCAGAGCTGGGCTGAGAGGTGGCAAATGGAGTTTAATGTAGAGAAGTGTGAGGTGATTCACTTTGGAAGGAATAACAGGAATGCGGAATATTTGGCTAATGGTAAAGTTCTTGAAAGTGTGGATGAGCAGAGGGATCTAGGTGTCCATGTACATAGATCCCTGAAAGTTGCCACCCAGGTTGATAGGGTTGTGAAGAAGGCCTATGGAGTGTTGGCCTTTATTGGTAGAGGGATTGAGTTCCGGAGTCGGGAGGTCATGTTGCAGCTGTACAGAACTCTGGTACGGCCGCATTTGGAGTATTGCGTACAGTTCTGGTCACCGCATTATAGGAAGGACGTGGAGGCTTTGGAGCGGGTGCAGAGGAGATTTACCAGGATGTTGCCTGGTATGGAGGGAAAATCTTATGAGGAAAGGCTGATGGACTTGAGGTTGTTTTCGTTGGAGAGAAGAAGGTTAAGAGGAGACTTAATAGAGGCATACAAAATGATCAGCGGGTTGGATAGGGTGGAGAGTGAGAGCCTTCTCCCGCGGATGGAAATGGCTGGCACGAGGGGACATAGCTTTAAACTGAGGGGTAATAGATATAGGACAGAGGTCAGAGGTAGGTTCTTTACGCAAAGAGTAGTGAGGCCGTGGAATGCCCTACCTGCTACAGTAGTGAACTCGCCAACATTGAGGGCATTTAAAAGTTTATTGGATAAACATATGGATGATAATGGCATAGTGTAGGTTAGATGGCTTTTGTTTCGGTGCAACATCGTGGGCCGAAGGGCCTGTACTGCGCTGTATTTTTCTATGTTCTGTGTTCTAAAGTGAAAGCCCATGGGATACAGGGCAACGTGGCAAACTGGGTAAAAAGTTGGGTCAGTAGCAGGAAACGAAGGTTAATGGTCGATGGCTGCCCTTGCAATTGGAAAGTTGTTTCAAGTGGTGTTCCACAGGGCTCGGTGTTGGGACCCTTACTGTTCGTGTTATATATTAACAATTTGGACATGAACGTGGGGAGCATGATTGTGAAATTTGCAGATGACACAAAGATTGGCCGAGTGGGGGGCAATGTAGAGGATAGCTACAATCTCCAAAACAATATAGATGGATTGGTGGAGTGGCCGATAAAGTGGCAGATGGAGTTTGACACAGAGAAGTGTGAGGTCAGCATTTAGGGAGGTCAAATAGTTAGGGAGTACACAATAAATGGGAATATACTAAGAGGGGTAAATGGAGTGAGAGATCTTGGTGTACAGGTCCCTAAAGGCAGCAGTTCAAGTAGACAAGGTTGTATAGAAAGCCTATGGAATGCTCTCCTTCATTGGCAGAGGTATAGAATATAAAAGTAAGGATGCACTATTGGAATTGTACAGAACACTGGTGAGTCCACAACTGGAGTATTGTGTGCAGCTCTGCTCACCACATTGCAGGAAGGGCCATTTTGCCCTGGAGCGCTTGCTGACGAGATTTACAAGAATGTTTCCAGGGCTGGAAAAGTGTGGCGACGAGGAGAGATCGGATAGATTGGGGTCATTATCCTTGGAACAAAGAAGGCTGAGGGGTGGCTTAATTGAGGGGAAGAGGTCGAGTGGACAGGATAAAATTGATGCCCTTGGTGGAGAATTCTAGAACCGGGGGACATAGATTCAAGATAAACGGCAGAAGGTGGAGAGAAGACATGAGGAAAATCTATTTTAAGCAGAGGTTAATGGGCGTCTGTACTGCGCTGCCCGAGTTAGTGGTGGAGGCGAGACCCTAAACGCTTTTAAAAAGTACCTGGATCTGCACCTACAGTGTTGTAAACTGCAGGGCCATGGACCGGGTGTAAGAGGGTGGGATTAGAAAGGTTACCTGCGTGCCCTCGGGCTAACATGAACATGATGGGCCGAATGGCCTCCTTCTGTGCTGTAACATTTCTCTGACTCTATGATTCTATGATAAGGGCCAACCACATTGCTGTGGGTCGGGAGCCACATGCAGGCCAGACCAGGTAAGGACGGCAGATTTCCTTCCCGAAAGGAAACACCCCCACCTGGCGGTTCCCCTCCAAGTCACTCCCCATCCTGACTGGGAAATATATCGGCCATTCCTTCGGTGTCGCCGGGTCCAAATGCTGGAGCCCCCTCCCCAACAGCACGGTGGGTGTACCTACACCTCAGGGACTGCAGCGGCTTCAAGAAGGCAGCTCAGAACCACCGTGTCAAGGGGCAATTCGGGATGGACAATAAATGCGGATCTAGTCAACGAGCCCCACATCCCTCAAAAAAATAAAAGAAGCCTATTTGACCATTTACATCTATCGCTATCATTCAACCAGGTCGGAACTACGACTGGATTGACAAAGGGACGGTGGCACATTGGTTAGCACTGCTGCCTCCCAGCTCCAGGGAGTCGGGTTCAATTCCGGCCTTGGGTGACTGCCTGTGTGGATTGGATTGGATTGGATTTGTTTATTGTCACGTGTACCGAGGTACAGTGAAAAGTATTTTTCTGCGAGCAGCTCAACAGATCATTAAGTACATGAGAAGAAAAGGGAATAAAAGAAAATACAGAATAGGGCAACACAACATCTACACTGTAACTACATAAGCACCGGCATCGGGTGAAGCATACAGGGTGTAATGTTAATGAGGTCAGTCCATAAGAGGGTCATTTAGGAGTCTGGTGACAGTGGGGAAGAAGCTGTTTTTGAGTCTGTTCGTGCGTGTTCTCAGACTTCTGTATCTCCTGCCCGATGGAAGAAGTTGGAAGAGTGAGTAAGTCGGGTGGGAGGGATCTTAGATTATGCTGCCCGCTTTCCCCAGGCAGCGGGAGGTGTAGATGGAGTCAATGGATGGGAGGCAGGTTCGTGTGATGGACTGGGCGGTGTTCACGACTCTCTGAAGTTTCTTGCGGTCCTGGGCCGAGCAGTTGCCATGCCAGGCTGTGATGCAGCCCGATAGGATGTTTTCGATGGTGCATCTGTAAAAGTTTGCATTTTCTCCACATGTCCGTGTGGGTTTCCTCCGGGTGTTCCGGTTTCCTCCCATAATCCACTGATGTGGAGTCACGGGGATAAGGTGGGACCAGTGGGTCTAGGTTGAGATGCTCATTCGGGGGATTGGGAACGACTCGATGGGCAGAATCATCTCCTGCTGCACTGTAGGGATTCTGTGGATTCATGAATGTGAGACAAAGGAAGCGTGAATAGTGCCGAGGGACTGAAAAAGTACTAATGGCTGCTTAAAGACAAGATAAGGTAGCAGCCTGTGTTAATAGGAGAACAGCTTCAGTGCTCAGTGGAGCTGAACAGCAAGGGGCATGTGGCCATGTGGGGGTCAGTGTGTTGGGGGGAGGTATTGGGGCAAACCAGGGGTTCTGAATATAGGAAATGGGGGTCAAGATGGAGGTGAAAGTTCAGAGTGTAACGTTGTTGACGCAATATTGAGTCCAGAAGGCTGGAACGAGCCCAATGGGAAGATGAGATTTTGACTCTCCAGTTTGCCTTGGGTATTGCTGTACCTGCCTTCATGTCCTCTCACCTTTGGCTTACATGAGAGTGTGGTAAGGGAAAGTGGGGGGGGGGGGGTAATCCCCCTGAGCATCAGAAACCATTGTCGTGTTTGTTTGTGAACTTTGATCTCGTTCTGCTACCACTGCCGCCCACCCAACCTTCCATCCTGCCAGTACTGGAGATTCGATATCTCGGAGCTCAGTCATTGCTTGGCAAAGGTGTGACATTGGTGTTGGGGGGAGCGGGGGGGAGATCCCCCCACCCTTGTTGGGTTGGGGAGGAAACACGGATAGAGGATTCAGGGTCACCCGAAGCGTCATTAAGCAGACATAACGCCCTCACACCGGATAGAGGTTGTGCAAAAGCTGGACAACATGGGGCAGCACGGTGGGGCAGTGGGTTAGCCCTGCTGCCTCACGGCGCCGAGGTCCCGGGTTCGATCCCGGCTCTGGGTCACCGTCCGTGTGGAGTTTGCACATTCTCCCCGTGTTTGCGTGAGCTTCGCCCCCACAGCCAAAAGATGTGCAGGTCAGGTGGATTGGCCACACGAAATTACCCCTTAATTGGAAAAAATAAATTGGGTACTCTAAATTTAAAAAAAACAAATGCTTGACAACCAAATAATCCCGACGGTGCACAAAGAGGCCATTCAGCCCATCGAGCATGAACTGACCCTGTGAAAGAGCACTCTACCTAGGCCCAATCCCCCACCCTATCCCGGAACCCCGCCTGACCGGCACATCTTTGGACTGTGGGAGGAAACCGGAGCACCCGGACACGGGGAGAAGGTGCAGACTCCACCCAGCCTCCCGAGGCCAGAATTGAACTCGGGTCCCTGGCGCTGTGAGGCAGCCGTGCAAACCACTGTGCCACCTTGCCGACATCTTTGTCAATCTCTCCGTTGTTCCGGCCTATCCCTGACCTTGCATTCCGTCCCTCCCCAGCTATAAAATCCATCAGATTCCTGCCCCTTTGCGGCTCTGAAGAAGAGTTATACAGACTAAAACAAGAACTGCTTCTCTCTCTCTCCACAGCAGATGCCTGGTCTGCTGAGTTATTCCAGAATTTTCTGTTTCAGTTTTGGGCAGGCACAGTATTGTGGTGAGGGACTGAAGGGTTTCTGGGGCATAATCTGAGAATGGATTCAGCACGGAAGGAGAGCTTTCGGCCCATCAAGCCCATGCTGGATCGCAGCAGGAGCAGTCCAGCTCGGCCCACTGTCCCCACCTTGGCCCCTTATCCCGGGAATTATGTCTTTCCCCTTCGCGTCCCTGTCCAATTTCCTTTTGAAGGCCTTGGTTTAATCTGCTTCCACCATACACTCAGGCGGGGCAGTCCAGACCTGAATGGTTCATTGCATTGAAACAAAGTTCTGCCTTGTGGCCTTGCGTAGCTGATTGGAGGAGTCCCAGAGACTGCAGGCACAGGAGATGTTGGCGGTGATGCGTGGCTCCCAGACCAACACTGCTGGGGTGGCTGCCACAGCGGAAACCCTGGAGCACACCATCAGCGCCATGAATGATGGTCCCCAAGGCGTGGCTCAGTCTGTGACGGCCATGGCTGAGGCCCACAACAGCACGTCCCAGTTGCCAGGGCGACACCACGGTGCAGACAATGGGGAGGCGCCAGGACCCGGCAGGCCCAGGTGGCCCAGGGGCCTCTGGATCTCACACCTGAAGCCACTCCGTCCCGCGGAGGCCCCACGGGCACCATCCGAGAGGAGGGAGTACTGGAGGCCGACGCGGAGCCTCTCACCAGGGAGGTGACGGCGGTCTCCAGCTCTCCCGAGTCACCCCCCTCCTAATCCCGGCGCACCACGACGTCAGTGGGCAGAACAGGACGCAGGTGATGGGTTTGAACGCATGGTCAGCAGTCAGGCTTGGGCACAGACTGTGGAGAACCAGACCTCAGCTCGCAGTGGGTCAGCATTGTTGTGTTATGTACTCTGGGTTAACACAGGCTGCAACTCGATGCAGCTGTGACCAAAAGATACTCCAGACGTTGAAGTAAGTTCAGTGTGATTTATTGAACCATTAGCACAGTTCTCTATGAGTTCGACTCTCCTGCTAATCCTGCTATAGTAACTCAGTCTCACTAACCAGTCTGCTCTAAGCCACGTGGTGGGTGTGATGCTTCTGATCTGCCCCTGTCCTACTCTCTAAGTGTCGCGTGTGGAAAGAGAAAGAGCATGTGTGCCCTATCCTTATATATGGGTTGTGCAATGCCCCCTTATGGTAGTGTCACCTCTGGGTGTCTTGACTGCCTATTGGTCATGTCCTTATACGGCTATGTGTTCATTAGCCGTATATCTGCATGTCATGACGTCTCTGGTGCTCCCTCTAGTGTTTACTTAGTCATAGTGTATTTACATTAACCCCTTGTTATTTACAGTGATGGATATCACCACAAGCATCACCCTCCTCCTTATATGGTGATCCACTGACTGCGCTGACACAGGCCCATCACCCTCAAGTTATGTTACACAGACCCTTGGAGAGTGGAACAGGAGAGTTGTGGGGGGGATAGGTGGCAGGGTGGGGGATGGGGATGAGCAATGGGGGAAGGGGGTTAATCAGGGTAACGGGGGCTAGGGAGGAGGGAGTTAAGGGTAACTGGGGGGAAGGAGGGACTGGGAGACGGTAGGGGCTGAGGTGACAGACAAAGTCTCGTCCTATGAGAATCGGGTGACGATGAGGGCCGCCCTGGCCCTCCGGGAATCCTGGGCCCTTGCCGCTTCCGTCGCTGCAGCCGCCTGTCGGCCTTCCACTAGGCTGGTCCCGGGGCTCCTCCCCAGGCTCTTCCTCCAGCCCCTCCTGGATCTGGCCCTCCTCGTCCTCAGATGAGGCCACATGTCCCTCCTCCTCCACCTCCAGCCCATCACCCCACTGTTGTGCCGGGTGTGGAGGACACAGCAGACCACCACAAAGCGGGAGACCCTCTGGGGGAGGTGCCCTGCAGTCCACCACCAGAGCGGAACAGGTATCAGAACGGCTTTAGAGCAGTCCGATGCGCCGCTCAACGACAGCCCGGTTGGCCACATGGGCCGTGTTGTATCGGGTCTCCGCATTGGTCTGCGGCCTCCTCCGCACTGACATCATTAAACAGGACCTCAGCGAGTACCCCTTATCCCCCAAAAGCCAACCCACCAACCCATCACCCTGGACCTCGAAGATGCCGCGGGTCTCCCAGAGTCCCAGGATTAGCTGTCGTGGACACTCCCTGGGAAGCGTGCACACACGTGCATGATCCGGAGACGGTGGTCGCACACGTGTTGAACATTCAGGGAATGGAACGCCTTCCTGTTAATGAACTGCGCTCCCTGATGCCCCGGTGCGCTCAAGGCAACCCCACTGGGGCGTCCCGGCATTGCCCGGGCACCTTGGTGGGCTTGATCCAGCTCGAAGGTTATATAGTCAGCTGCCCAAACACACAGTACATCGGTGACTTGTGACATGCCGCACAAGGGCCCGCTTGATCTCCGCAATGACTCCGTGGCAAAAACGTTCAGGGCTGCGGTGACCTTGACGGCCACCGGGAGCGGGTATCCTCCTCCATATGGTGCCAAGTACGCAAGGACATGGCACAGGTGCTGTACCATCCCCTTGTCGAGGCGGGGCCAACATCTGTCCAACATCTGCTCAGCTGACCAGCGACACCTGTACACTTTGGGCCATCGCTGGCCTCCCCCTTTGGGTCCCTCCCTGGCTTGATGGGCGGCCGGGTCGCCAGGGTGTGTGGCACCCGTGGTGCCTCCACCAGCCTGCATCAACCCTGCTGCCACCTTCCCCGCTGCCTGGCCGCCCGGGCTGCCACCAGCACGGTGAGGGTAGCCTCTGCCCTGTCAACAACACCATGCAGATTGTTATATCTGTGAGGGACTGGAGAAAGGGAGAGGAGGACAATCAGTTGTGGCTTCCACCCCGGGACCCTCAACGCCCATTCCTCCCACATCCTTACGCGTCCCGCCTTCTCTCATAGTGCCATCCACGGTTGTGCTGGGGGGGGGGGGGGGGCGGTCCGACCCTGTGCACGCCCGGTCACTGCACCTCCCGCCACCCACCTAGACCCCGGACACCAGACCCCTGTCAGGAACATTAGAAGGACCACGGTAACATGCCCTGGCCCACACACCCAATCTCT